>NC_068355.1:2812763-2852763 GCF_020536995.1 Dreissena polymorpha | reverse complement strand
GAAAGAATTGGATGAAAAATTTGGACTTTATTGCATAAACACCATTTTCTCAATTCAAGGGGAGGTAATTGTGTACTTCATGGACCAATAATGCTAATTTTTTGTAGGGTTTGTGTCCTCATTGATATAAAGACACTGTGCAATTTGGAAAGGATCGGACAAAAAATGATTTTTGAAAGTTTTCACAAAATAGGCAAAAACGAATAAACATGCAAAGTTCAACGAGCTCCTGCGGCCATGTTTTTTGACGAATCAAATTTCTTTGAACAACTTTTTCAGGGGAGCCCTCAAAGGTCATCCCTGTGAAATTTTTTGAAAATCTGATGAGCGGTTTCTGACAAGAAGATTTTTAAAGGTTTTTACCATATATGGTCATGGCGGCCATCTTGGTTATGTGATCACATTTTGTTTTACAATTCTTTTGTCCCATGACCTAGGGATGCTCAACATGAAATTAAGTTGAAATAGGCTCAATGGTTTAGTAGAAGAAGATGTTTACAAATTGTTTACAGACAGACGGATGGACGGACGGACGCCGGACGCTGAGTGATCACAATAGCTCACCCCGAGCTATCGCTCAGGTGAGCTAAAAACTGAAATGCCTCCACTGTTTCGTAAAGCTCTACTTTGCCTTACTCTGACATTATCAAAGCAACAATACTCCTCTAATAAATCATTAAACTGCCCATTGCTATCTCCCCACGTCTCTAGTAAACCTATAATATCGAAATTTGATACGATATTTAAAACAGAACAATTATTTACAAACTTTTTAACCCGCACACATTCCATGTACAAATATTTATGTTTATGTTTGGGCCTTGACCCACTTCCTAGTCAATACCATTCCCCGCCTCGCCCTGCGAATGAAAGTCCGTCTCCGATTGGCTATCCTCCTCTGCTCCATGGTCACGTGATACATTGTTTGCGACATGCCGCAATCCATGCTGACCACTGTGCTGACGATCAGCGTTGCGTGAAGTCTCCGATTGCCCATCTTGTCTCGCTCCATGATTAGGCGATAATTCCCTGTGTGCAGGCCTTGTTGTTGACTATCCGCGCTATTCGTCCGTGACTTGCCTATGCGCTCGACCGATTGTGTAACTTCGTAAAACATGTACACATCACCGTCAAAAACAAGCTTATCGAAGCGTAGCGATGCGAATTTGCCCTCGTTTCTGGCTTGGACTAGTGCACGGGACAATTTTACAATTTGTTCTCAAGTAATAATTTTATGAATGGATTTATACTCACCTGATACGAAATATACATGAGGATTTACCCGTATAAAATGTAAAAACCGATCCGCAAAATACACAAGAAGCGTGCAAGCGTCTGGCTAACTAAGTGATCAATATCCACCCAGAAGCTATGTAACCTCAGTTGTATGTAGTTAAAATGTAAACCCCTCAAATACATGAGGAGAGGAGGGAGGTGCCTATCAGGTGAGTATAAATCCATTCATAAAATTATTACTTGAGAACAAATGGTAAAATTTTATTCCATGATTTATACTCATCTGATACGAAATATACATTAGGATAATTTTTAAGCAATCAAAGCATGCTTACCCTAATATATATGGTGGTGGTCATGTATTTGCAACTTCTTGTTGACTATTTACATGAACTTCTACTTGAAGTTTGTAGATTATACCAATCCTTGGTAATCTACCCTTTTATATATATAAACAAATATATATACAAATGTACTGTGTAGAAATATCTTTTCCTGCACAATCCGCATAAAATAAAAACTTCAATCCACCGTTTATGATACGTTAACTGAGGTCCTAGTTGCAGAACACTAGGAGTTACCTTCCTAACATAAAACTTTATATGTACTTTCACTTGACCAATCTGCTACTTCCAGTATTGCTTTAACCGAAGCATCATTATACAAAGCCCATCATAGATTTATAGAACGTGTAGAATGTGTTTTTACTTTTTTCTTTGGACTGTTATAAGCTTCCTGAATAGTCTTCAAAATATAAAAAGATAATGTTTTTGCTAATGCCGTTTAATGAGCTGTATTCACTGTCAAGAATAAACTAGTCTCGTCTCTGCCATTTTTATTCCTGAATTTCTGTTTGTTTAAGATAAATAGCAATGGCCCTTTTTGGGTCAAACAGTTTGTTCTGCTTGAACGTAGGAACAAATATATTAACTGGTTTGTGTCCAGGATGGTCTTGCTTAGACCAACCCTGTCTTGGTTTGAACTGACACGGCACCTTTTCCCAGCCTTAACGCTTGAAGGTCACTGACCCGTCTGTATGTGGTGATCGCTGTAAGAAAAACAGCTTTATAAGTGAAATACTTAAACAAAGTTTTCCTCATAGGTTGAAATGGAAATTTGTGTATGCCTGTTAAGACTTTGGGAAGGCCTCACTCGGAAACAATCTACTACTAATGGGGTCTCAAGTTAAACACTCCTTTCAGATTTCTGATTACATATGGATGTTGACCAACTGGAGTATTGTCAATAGGAGGTAATACAACAGAAAGCATTGACCTATAGCCTGCGAATTTTCTGTATTGTAAAAACTTCTTCGTATACAGAAGTTACAAATTTCACACAGTCAGTTAAAGTTGCTGAATATTTATCAATTTCTGTTCAGAACATCAGCGACTGAAACTTGGATGAATAATCTTTTTGTGTTCCTGCTCTCCAACTGGCTGTGAGCAGTGTTCTAACTCTCTTTGAAAAGCATTTATATCTGAACAATTTGTTGATAGAAGCCATGCAGTCAGATTGAATACTTGGGGGTTTGGATGAAATATTTGATTTTATGGTTGTTGTAGTAATTTTGGAACAA
Organism: Dreissena polymorpha; assembly: GCF_020536995.1. Classification (NCBI taxonomy): domain Eukaryota; kingdom Metazoa; phylum Mollusca; class Bivalvia; order Myida; family Dreissenidae; genus Dreissena; species Dreissena polymorpha. The sequence goes on along the minus strand of NC_068355.1, from coordinate 2,849,948 downwards.
CTGGTAACCAGTGGATGGGCTACACTTATTTCCAAAGTTCAGGGAACCAATGGCGTCTCGGCCATAACGGAACTTTCAGTATTATTTTGCAATAGTACCGTTTCATGTACTAAATGACTCTGGGAATGAGAAATATTGGTGGAAAAGCATAATCAATATAAAGAAGTGAAACTCCAGCTGCTGGAGCAGTATTGAATTTTCATTAAAAACAATTAGTTGGTCCTTTATTTAAGGCAAGTGACCGATTGCCCAAACAGTACAAAACAGCACAATACAGCACAATACAAACCAACATAAACACAAAATATGAATAAAGCTGGGTCACCGCCTTGGAACGGTCAATGCAAAGCATTGGGGGTTTAAACCTGGTTATAGAGCGCTCAACCTCACACTTGGCCCAGCAATATTTATAATACATTTAAATGTAAATAAAATTTAACGTCATAGCATTGTAACTCAAATTAAACAATAATAAAAGGGAATTAAAACGCATTCAATTTAATTACTATTTAATTACTCAATTGCATTGAAGATACAAGAGTAACAGAGTTACACTTTTTTGACGAACGATCAAATAAAACTATTAACAAATGTCAACTACATTCCTTCTTTATAGAAAAGATTTGAGAATGTAGCATCATGGAGTTAATATCTCAGATAATCATCGCGCAAATACAGGAAGAAGCAGCACTAATGGGTGTAAAAATTCCATATTACATAGCTTGGTTGTTAATGTGACTGCTAAAAAAATAAATAAAAATAATTAAATCAAATAAGAAACGCCTATCAGAGAGAAAATATAAATAAAATGGAACGTTATAAACCCAATGACCTATGCATGTAGATTACAACTGGGAAAGTCGGTCGTATAACGTCACAAAAATTCATAATGACATAATGACGTGAACAAATTCCAGGGGCAGTACTAAATAAAAATATTAATGGGGCTGTGCTACTAATAAAACAAGTTTAGGTGATTTAATATTAAGAAGCAAATGAATAAAAATGGTAATACCATTAAAGCGACATTATTGGAAATCAAACAGTATATAGGTGTCTTGACAACTGAAGACAGAAATGATTTGATGTACGATTTGAGTCCAAATGTAGTTTACATGCAGATTTGCTCATACGACACAATGACACAATTTTATTCAACAGTGAAAAAAATGCCTATAATGTAGTATTCATGCAGATTTGTTCATACGACACAATGACACAATTTTATTCAACAGTGAAAAATGCCTATAATATCACTAATGATTCCAAATTTTAAGGGAAGAAAGATATAGTGAATCGAAAACCATCAAACACGTGTTTTTAAGTACATAAGCATCGTATCCTTTTGATAAAAACAAGTTAATTAAATTGAAAAGTTTAATATGAACATTTAGTTTAACATATTTTAATTTGCGGACACGCTTCAAAACATCTCCGTAAAATGATGGATGGGAGATTCCATTATTTAAATGCCATTTTAAGGTTCATGTAGAGGCTTCATTTTGAAAAATGTGGGACCCCTAGCATTGAACTCAAATTTGACTAAAGGAAGAGTGCCACATGGAAAATGTTTACATATATGCTTTAAAGGATGTTTTTACTTCAAACTGCTACCAATTTTGTACATCAACGTATCATAACATCCACACAATCAATCAAAATACAAAGCGATTTTAACACTAAAATATACATTATTTTCAAAAATCTGAATCATGTTTATTCCACGTATTTCGGCGGAAAATTATATAACTAGTGAATAATATCGACATTGACGAGGGCAAGTTACGCTTAAATAGTAAAAAAAGTTTACATATCTAGAAATATCAAAACTCGAACACATGTCATTTCATCACCATGGGGGCAGCCATTTTTAAATTAATAAAATAGAAAGAAACATGCTAAAAACTCACTCATCGCCTAATTGACATTCCAAACGGTTGACGATGACAAATGCATTGGATTGTAATCTTTCCGTTGATGTTTGCAAACTGCACGATCAGACCTCATAAACACTCAAAAGAATAACTATGTAAGAAGCATTTCATCAATGTTTACAATCGTTGTCGAATCACACGACATATATTATTGCGCATAAAATAGTACGCTTACAGACTGATAGAAAGATCGATACGTAACTCTGTTCAATTCATCACGGTATACTATTCTATCGATAATATATAATAATACATCGCTTTAACAATCTTAAAGTAGAAATAATTCCTTTAAATGGAGTTTTTAATAACGAAAGTGAAAACAACGGAAGTTGGATGGATATTCTGTGAGATGCACTTCGGCTCCAGAAAAACAATACAAATAAAATAAAAAAGACGTGTGGGGGACAATTTTCAGCTGGAAAATGTTTGTAATAAGGTAAGTGATGATATCTCTACGTGGTCATTTCTATTATTTAGTACGATCTCTTGCTGATTAATGTTAATAGTTGTTTTACAAGTTGCCACCCAACTGTCAAACTAAGTATGTGTTTTCTAAGGTATGTGTATACACATACCCGGTTTTCTCACCACTGCACGTGGCTTCCACCGATTTGTTTTGCACGTTTTTCTACGGATCACAGCAATGGCCACGCTTTCAAAATGGGTAGAAGGAATCGAAATATAAAATCAATCGTTTTGCCAATTTCTTTATATTCCTTTACAATTGTATATGTCGTCTGCAATCTATTTCGATTTGAGATGGTTTAAAATTTGAAATTTGGTTGAGAGGTAAATAACAAAATTGTTAAGCCTTTGAAATAGAATTGTGACTCTTATTATCCACCATACCTGGATTTTTAAAAAGTAGTTACGTTTAAGTTATTTTTAGAACTTTGTTTAGGATATTTATCCAAAAAAAGGCAGTTGAATAAAAACTCATTTGATGTTTTATGACAATAATTTTCTGTGAAATGTTGCTAACTTGACCTTGTATATGTATATAGCTTTGTATTTATTCAACTTAAGGTAGTGCATATCCTTCCTAACTTTAGATTAAGATTTTGTAAATTATTGTAAAAATGTATTGGTTTTACACCAAAATATGAATAAAGCGCACAAATATTGTCTGTCGAAAATGTGTTTATGTTATTCTATCCGTCTTTAGCTTTAAAATGATATATAGTTTGACCATATTGTACCACATTCAATGAAGAAAACCCAAAGCGAAGTTTTAATGAATTGTATCCCCCCCATGAACCTTAAAGAAACATTATATTTTGAAATTAAATCACCATACACCGTAAAATCTAGCAAATTTATTTCTTAGGTTATGATACAAAAAGCCTTGTTTTAGCAATTTTTTAGTTAATATTAGATTACGATCATTAAAATCTTTAATACACGAACATGCTCTGGCATAACGTACCAACTGCGAAATGTAAATACCATAGGAAGGTCCTTTAGGGATGTTGCCATCTAGAAACGGAAAATTCACAATTTCAAAGTTAAAATCGTCGCGTTTGTCGTATAAACTAGTTTTGATCAAATTATTATTAATAGTTAAATGTAAGTCTAAATACGCAGCGTCTGTATTGGATATACACGATCTATTTAAGACTAGTTCTTTTGGGTAGATTTTGTGAATATATTGTTCAAATAATGGATTATCTAAATTAAGTATGTCATCAATTTACCTACTAGTAAGGTTAAAACAATTAATCAAATCAACTTGCTTAGTTTTAGATAATGCTAACATAAATTCGCTTTCATAACAATATAAAAAAAGGTCAGCTATAAGTGGCGCACAATTAGTACCCATAGGAACGCCAATAATTTGTTTAAATATTTTACCATTAAATTCAACAAACAAGTTATCCAAAAGAAAAGTAAGTGCTGCACAAAAGTCAAGACCAGTCCAAATGATGTAAATACCTAATATCTGATTAGTAAAAAAAGCTGTTTTAGTGTTTAAAGCTAGATACAAACACTTCTCTCTAGCAAAAGTTTTTTCAATCAAAGAAACAAGTTTGGATTTTATTAAAGCGTGAGGAAGCGTTGTATATAGTGTAGAAAAATCATAAGTACTTACCTGTGACACCTTATATTTTTTATTTTCAATTTTATCAATGACTTCTAAGGTGTTTTTTATTGACCAAAATAGGTTAATATTACTATTTTCATAAACTTTATTACAAAATTTAGCTATATGATATCTAATAGCACTCAATGCAGATGTAAGATACACTGATAATTGTTTGGTGGTACAAGACACTGAATTAGCGATAAAACGACTTTTATATGGCGTCTTATGTACTTTAGGTATCCAGTAAAGTGATGGCAACTTCTTGTCAGTAATATTGACTATTACATGTAACTTTATGCATTGGGCAATATGGTCGGTAATAATTTCATTAGGTTGCTTATTGTACTCACAATATGATGTAGTTTGTGAAAGTTCTTGTGAAATAGTTTGAACATAAAACACTCGTCATATTATGATAAAATTATTAGCAGCCTTATCAGCAGGAACTAAGACGAATTTAGATTTTAAGTCTTCAAGCAATTTACAGAGATTTTGTTTATTAAATTTAGATGAATGTGGTAGGGCCAAAGGATGTGTATCATAAAAACATATTTTATTCATGGCCATACTAAATATTTTTGTTTTCCAATCATTGAGTGCAGTAATTTCAGCATTTTCCTTCCTGCACCATTCAGTGCAATAATCATGTAAGGATGTTACGATATTCTTAATGCAGTCATCAAAATCAACAGGAATAGACAGTCTGTACTTAGGGCCTCTGCGTAGCAAAATTCTAAGGTTTTTATTTTGAATGAAATTAAGGTCCCCAGTAATAACATGTCCAACTGGACCATATATATATTTAGAACTAGTACAGTCACATAATGTAGGACAATTTCTTATTACATTAATATCTGTGGAAATAGAATTATAATTAAAAACGATACTTCTTACAGGTTTACTATATTTGTAGCAAATAAGTGGTGATTCAGTATTGCGGAAATAAGGGGGAATCAACCGACGTACATTTTTATCATTGAATATTTTAGGAAGGTCAATTAATTCCCATGGAATCGTTAAAGCATATGTGACTAGAGCTTCTTGATGGGCCATCCATGAACAAAACATCCGTGTTTTCCGATTGTGTACTGAGGCGAACATATCATCTGAGGTTTTCTCCATCTTTGAAAAATTTGTTGTACTACAGAATGATGAAAGCTCCATTCTGTTGGTTTTATTCGAAAACGACTGAGCTGATCGTGTAGGATATTTAACCTGTCTGCAATATGAGCAACTTTTAATGATATGTTGTTTTGAATTGCAAACTGCCAAATTTGCCAAGTCTGGTAGCAGAGTTTTCGAGAGTTTTGGAGTTTTATTCCCGCCTTGTTTGTTCACTGTACACAAGTAATACAATTAACCACCATTACAGATGTTTCTGCAGGTGAAATTTGATAGGAATTTGATAATCCAGATCTTTTGTACTGGGTCTCTAGAAATACAAAAGAAGTAATTGTATGGGACGCATGTGAAGTCGAGCATGAAGTCATTAGCCCAAGCAGTTGTAAATATTGCCGTGCTGTTGACAGACTGTTTGCCATAATGTCCTGAACTATCTGAGTAATCTTTCTGCTCCTTTCCAATGTGGGAGTGACCCAACCTAATTTTAGATTTAAAAGCCAATGAATGTTATGATTATCTGATGAGTTGGTACCAACATAGACTTCTTGACATTTATTATAAATACTAGTTCGATCAGGAGATATGTTACCTGCTCAAGATCCTGCTTGAGCCTTAATTTGAGATGACTTAGTGCAAACCAGTCGTCTAAATATACAGCTAGACGCAAGCCCTGTCTTCTTATGATGGCTGCAACTACAGACACTATTTTTGTCCAGGTTCTTGATGCTGACTTTGGGTCATATGGTAATGCTACAAATCTGTAAACTGTTTTTGTTGCACAAAATCGAAGATACTGGCGATGTCGGACAAATATTGATATGTGTAAATAAGCCCCCTTCAGATCTATTTAGGCTGCCAAATCTCCTTTTCGAACTAGATTCAAAACTGATTGCATTATAACAGTTGAGGGGTCTCACGTTTATTACTGGTCTCAGGTAAGTTTATTTTTTGTTGGTTTTACCCCATTGAATGCTGAGTTTGTTTGTTTTTTCTAAATTCTAGTTTATAGCCTTGTTTGATGATATCGAGAACCCATTGATCCTCTGTTATTTGTTCCCATTTTTTATAAAAATGTTTGAGACACCCCCAACTGATATTATTGGTTTCATCATAATCAAGTTATTGTTTTGATTTTGGACGAAAAGAACTTACCGTAGCAGTTCTTGGTGTACTAGGCTTGGGCACCTTAGGAATTTTGAACCCCGCCAATTATCTGGGTTGTCTGCTCTGGTGCGTGTCCCCGTGTGCAGATCTACGGAATCTGTCATCTGCACTAAAGTGTGGCCTCTTCCACTGAGCACCTGAAGCTGTAGCCGAACTAATCGGAAATTTCCTTTTCCTGTCAACCTCTGGGAGCAAATCAGACAACTGCTTGTTTATTTCTTGTCTTTCTTTCAACTTTTCCTCTAGTCCTCCACCAAAAACACCATCATGTGTCAATGGTAGCTCCCAAACATGTGTCTTAATATCCTTAAACTTATTCAGTCCAGTATCTGCCATGGCAGAACGCCGTATAATCAAATGATGTAATGATCCACATCGTGCTGTTTGATCCAGGGACTTATTACTCATCGCAAAAATATCACTTACACATTGAATTGCTAAGTCCATATTTGTTGACTTGTCTTGCAACAGTGTAAGCAAATTTCCCAACGCATGCTGAATGTACACATTGACTATTATGCCCATACGAGCTACATGTTGTCCCTGATATGCAATTTTTGCAAGTGATTTTAGTGATTGGATATGTAGTAACTGACCCTTAGTGCCAACCTTAGATCTAAACCGTTCAACAAGAGGCTTTCGACAATGTCGTCCAAACTCGGAACCTTAAGCATTTCCTCTGTGCTGTCACTGACAGGAAATGAATTCTTGTAAGAGACTCTAAATGCTTAGATCTTTGATGGTTCTGTACTTCTCCAAGACTGTTTTAAAATGTTCATTTGACATTCATCCAAAACAATGCCCTCATCAGACTTATGTTCACATACTGCATCCTCTCCAAATAGATCAGTCAACAATTTGACAGTCTTAGTACTATACTTTGTAAACCTCTCTTACTAGTGTCCTCACACTGGCTGACTAGAGTATCACCATCACTATGACTGGAGTCATCAGACAACCCTAACAGGTCCCGACGTTTTTTTTGTCCCGGTTGCAATTACATAGTGTTAAAATTGTCCACAATAGGTCTACTACACCCACCAAAAGTGGTGTTATCTTGACCTGTGTTCGTACATTGCGTGGCCGAACCACCAATTTCCGAAACACGTATAGCCGATGGCGTATCCGAAATACGGTTATCCGAGACAGTAGCAAATAAAACCGGATTACCTTTTGAAACTTGTCCTTTATTTGACATCGAATTCCTCGACATAATTTCGAACAGAGACATTAAACTGTCAAACTTAGTGTTTAGAGACGTAACATTGTCTTTCTAACTGTCCAAGTCTTTTTTGGAAGCACGTGGCGTTCGTTTCCGACTCGAAATAGAACGAGAGGATTTCGTCGAAATCTGTTCTACCATCACAGATTCTGAATCGATTTCGCCGTGTTCATAATCCGATATAGCATTATCAGACATAATGCCGATAAATAAATTCACTTACTTAATCACCTAACCTCTAATATAAATCAATATATACATAATTGCGGCTGACTAGATGGTTTTCTTTATTTTAAAGACCATTAAGAGGAAATGTCTGTCTATAAGTATTATATACGCGTTTAAATATGTATAATATGCTTATTGAAAAACTTATATGTTATTATGATGTATTTGTCAAATCTGCGTTTTGCATGACACTGATTTGTGGTGTTGTTTTGCTTGCTTGTTTTTTCTGTTGTCGTTTGTTAGTTTATTTATACTCTTACCAGAATGCATTCTATATTATCTGAAATAATTGATTTATATAACTTAATACTGACTAGTTTTATTTACATATTGACCATGTGAAGAAATCTTTCTGCGAATAACTCATTTGTACTGTCTGTATGTGTTTAATTTTTTTTAAATAATACTTCATCAAGAGAGTATGCAGTTAGGTAGAGAATTTAAACTATCATCTTACCTGTAATATAAATCAATATATACGTAATTGTGTCTTACACGATGATGTTTTATTTTTATCTTAAAGACCATTAAGATGAAAATGTTAATTTTTCTTTTAAGGTCACTTTTCTTTTGTTGTAAAATTCATGTATTATTAATGTAAATATATCACTCAGTGGGTGCTTGTAAACCACATCAACTCGGATCAACAGACCTTGAACCTTCTTTTGTACATTGTTTCATTTTGATAATCTTTATTTTTTTCTTTCTTTAAACTATTTTTTTCTCATTTTTGTGATTCTTTTTTTTCTACTTATTCATTGCCATGGAACAGTCATCTTTTTATATCCCTAATTTTTGTTCTCTTTTTGTTTTGTTTGTTTGTATGGACATCTTAGGTATTATAATAGAAACCAACTGGACATCTTTTGAAATAGAACCTACACCCTACACCTCTTTAAATGATTAAATTATGTACTTTGAATGTAAAGGGGCTAAACAATAAAGATAAACGCATAAAAATCTTCAAATGGTTAGACAAACAAAAATATAGTATATGCCTATTACAAGAAAGTCACTTGACACCTACTTTAGCACAAACATTGAAAGATGAATGGGACGGAGATATCTATCTTAGTGGACAAAATACTAATAAACAAGGCATTGCCTTTCTGATAAAAAATAATATAGGGATCACAGTTGATAATTTTAACGAAATAATAATTGGCAGACAAGCAAGTATAGATATCAAAATACATGAAACACAATTAACATTAATCAACGTTTACGGCCCTAACATAGATGATTCCACATTTTACGAAACATTACAATCCTTTATAAATAATAACCAAGATAAAAACATAATTGTCGGTGGTGATTTCAATACTGTTCTTAACCCATTATTAGATAAAAAGAAGGGAAACCTTTATAATCATCCTAAAAATAGAAACATTTTAAATAACATAATTGAAAACTACAATATGATAGACATCTGGCGTACAATATTTCCAAACGAAAGCAAATTCACCTGGCACTCAAACACAAAACCAACAATATTTTGTAGATTAGACTATTTTTTAATATCTGAGTCGCTTTGCAACATTATTGACACATGTAACATAAAACCAGGATTTATGGAAAGAGGCCCAGGATACTTTAAAATTAACAACAGCATCTTATTAGATACACAATATCAAACACAAATAAAACAGGAACTATTAAATACAGTTCAAAATAATAAAGATGCAAACCCAAACACCTTATGGGAAGTAATTAAAGGAAATATACGTAACACAACAATTAGATACACATCATTTAAACAAAAAGAAACACACAAACTTGAAACTGAAACCATCAAAACCATTGAAACCCTTGAAAAACAATTACATCAAACAAACACAAATGATACCACCGACATTGAAAACGAAATAACATTAAAAAAACAAATATTAGATGGAATTTATCATACACATCTCAATGGAATAATACTAAGAGCGCGTGCACAGCATGTTGAACACAATGAAAAAAATACAAAATACTTCGCAAACATTGAAAAACGTAGAAGTGAACAAAAAACTGTACACAAATTAGTAGTCAATGGCAAAGATATAACAAACAGAACACAAATACTAGAAGAACAACGTTTATTTTTCGAAACCCTCTATAAACGAAAAAATGTTGAAAATAACACCCTTTTTAAAAATACACACCACGCTTTAAATCAAGAAGAAAAACTATTGTGTGACGGATTACTAAATGAATATGAATGTGGATTAGCACTAAAAGAAATGCAAAATAACAAAAGTCCAGGATCTGATGGCATCACCATTGAGTTTTATAAAATATTTTGGAATGATATCAAAACACATTTAATTAAATCACTAAACTATTCATATAATAATGGAAACCTAACTACGCTTCAAAAACAAGGTATAATATCACTCATTCCAAAACCCGGAAAAAACTTAGAATCCTTATCGAACTGGCGCCCAATTAGTTTACTAAACAATGATTATAAAATTGCAACTAAAAGTATAGCAAACAGAATTAAAAAAATATTACCATCAATAATTTCACAATCTCAATCTGGTTTCATAAAAGGACGTTACATTGGTGAAAACGTTCGTCTTATCCAAGAATGCATAAACTATTTCAACAATTCAAATAATCCTGGTCTAATATTCTTTGCAGACTTCGAAAAGGCATTCGATTCGCTTGATCATTCATTTATGTTCTCTTGCTTAGAAAATATGAATTTTGGTGAAAGTCTCATTCAATGGGTCAAACTATTCTATACAGATATTAACAGTTTAATCATTAACAATGGCTTCTTTTCAAACAGTTTTAACATCGAACGAGGGGTTCGACAAGGATGTCCACTCTCATCATCGCTATTTATTATTTGCATCGAGTATCTATCACATCACATCCAATCAAATAAACACATAAAAGGCATATCACTAGAACCTGACGAAGAAATCAAACAGTCCCTATTTGCTGACGATGCAACTTATTTTTTAAACGACAATTACGATTCTTTCCATAACCTAATAGAATCGCTAACCCTTTACGGAATGACATCGGGTCTTAAACTAAACAAAAGTAAATGTACTGTGCTACGAGTAGGTAAATTAAAACAAAGTAATGTCCAATACAAAAAAGAAATGAAATTTCATTGGACATCCGATGAAGCCACAACGTTAGGAATTACTTTCACAAATAATGAAAAGGATACAGTTCTTAAAAACATACTACCTAAATTACAGAATTTTAAAAACTGCTTAAAATCATGGCATCACCGTAAACTTACACTAATCGGAAAAAACACAGTATTGAAAACGTTTGCACTCCCAAAATTAATTTATGTATAAACAGTCCTCCCAAATCCACCAAATGATGTTATTAACGATATAAAATCAGCAATATTTAATTTCATATGGGACGGCAAACCTGATAGAATAAAACGAACTCAGTTAATTCAATCTGTAGAAAATGGAGGTATCCAATTAACGAACATTGACGCATTCTTGAATGCAATCAAATGCAGCTGGGTTAAAAGATACCTAGATAATACCAATACGAGTAAATGGAAATTATTCTACCAGAAAATCCTAAAAAAATATGGTGACTCTTTACTCTTTGAATGTAACATCAACAATACTTTCCTACATGAAATTGCAAACGAAAACATATTTCTGTCTGATGTTCTATCAGCATGGAGTGATGTCACTCATAACCTAGAAACCCAAACCAGAAGCAAAACTATTTTATGGAACAATAAAGACATAACTTCAAACAATAAGACGTTTTTCTATAAAGATTGGTTTGAACGAAGCATTAAATATGTCGACCAATTATATGACTACAGAATTAAGGATTTCTACTCTTTTGATGATATATGCTACATATACGGAATACCTTCAAATAATTTTCTGAAGTACTACACACTAATCAAAAGCATACTCATACATATTAAATCTGAAATCAATACAAATAATACACCATGTACTCAAACAACATTCGTAGAGAACATACTTGGAAGAAAAAACAAAACGAACAAAATATTTTACACATTACAAATTAGAAACCCTACAGAAAACTCCAAAACCCAAAATAAATGGCAAGTTCTTTTCGAAGAACATGAACTTAATTGGAAACACATATTTACCATGCCATATAAAGCAACTATTGAAAGCACACTGAGAAATTTTCAATATAAATACATACATAGAATTATAGCTACAAATAAATATCTCTTTAAATGCAAATAATCTAACTCAAATCTGTGTGACTTCTGCAGTGAAAACATCGAAACTATAGAACATCTTTTTTGGGAGTGCAAACACATCCAGCCTATTTGGAATCAACTAGTATCTTTTCTTGAACAACAGCAACTAAATGTTAAACTAAATTTCTTAAATGTAAGCTTCGGAATTTACTCATTGAAATCAATAGACTGTAATAATATTGTAAATTGTATTCTTATAATGATGAAATATTTTATCTATAACATGAAGTACAAAAAACAAGTACCAAATTTTAATTGTTTTATTCATAGTCTTAAACTAAAAATCCAGATTGAGAAAGAAATAGCCCTCAGTAATGACACATTACAAAGCTTTGAACAAAAATGGAATCGGATTAAATTCTCATAATGTTTGTCCACTTATATACATTTCACTCTAATGTTAGTTTATCTTTATAAAATATTTTTGTATATTTTTTTCAATCTTATAAGATCATTGTGAATCTACAACAAAACACACAAATCCAGTATGCTTTCTTCCGACTTTATACAACTCATCATTTTTCATAACTATTCTTCTGTTGTTCTTTTCTTTTCTCATAAAAAAAGATATATTAGCATATCTTGTATAACATGTCTGAACTTTATTGCTTAGTACAATCACTATGTTGTATGATCATATACATGTATACATTGTATGTATTATATTGAATAAAAAAAAAAAAAAAAAAAAAAAAAAATCACTTACTTGCAACAAATTAATGAAAAATACGGAGCAAATCACACGTGGTTTACACTTCAACGCATAGAATAAAACTGAGGTTACATAGCGTCTGGGTGGATATTGATCACTTAGTTAGCCAGACGCTTGCACGCTTCTTGTGTATTTTGCGGATCGGTTTACATTTTAAACGGGTAAATCCTAATGTATATTTCGTATCAGGTGAGTATAAATCATGGAATAAAATTGTCGTCTGTATAACTGGACTCTTTCCGTAAAATCCACCCGTACCGAGAATTAAGATTGTGCATTTAGAGTTTGACGCGCCCTTTTAATGATGGTCTCTCGGTCCTTATAATTGGAGAATTTTGCAATTATTGGGCAGCTGTCCGATCGCTGACTTCCAACCCTATGAGCCCTCTCAATCTAAACCGCATGCATATCATTCAGCCCTAGAATGCTTGAAATAAAATGTCGCACCTTCTGTTCAGTTTCTTCCACGCTCTCACTGACACGCCCCTCAATACCAAGAAAACGTAAATTGTTCCTGCGTGAATGACCTTCGAGTCCGTCAAATTTGAATGACAAATTTGAGAGCTCTTGTTTAATACTTGTATTCTCTTGCCGTAAATGCTCATTTTCGTTTTTCAATGTGTTCATAGTGCTACAAAATTCGTTTATTGTACTGTTTATTGAGGAGAGATCATTTTTTATTTCCACTTTCATTTCGCGTAAAACTGTCATTACCTCTGAATCATTATCTGCTTTGCTGGCTCTGGTTCTTGCAGTACGTTGCGATGACGGCTGTGGTGGCGTTTCCGACGCTGACGCTGGCACCTCAGCGAAGGGTAGTGTTGTTAGCTGTTTGGTGTTCTTCGTAGTCAATCCGGGATTTTTTTTCTACATCCCCACCCAGTAGTGTTAATAACGAGAGAGCAATTGCAAGCCTCAAAACTACACGTACGCTCTGTCCATTCACACACAATACACGTAGTTTAAATCCACATTTAATCGGCATTGAAAAAAGGCCTATTCGTATCCTGTAAAGCCCGATATCTATCCCCATTTTCGCAAAAAATCGCGTTAAATTTAGAGAGCACGAAAACACGTGCGGCGATTATCAAGGGGCACAACTAAAATATAAGAAACAAATATATTGGATAAAATTATTATAATTATTATCTGATAACACTTTAAATAAGGTTTTTCAACATAATTGTATAAAAACATATATTAAAAACAAAAAATCATGACATAAAGATAAACTTTTAATTTATAAATTACCTCCCTTGATTATAATATTAATAGGTTGCAAGCCTGGATATTTAATATTAACACTTTGCAAACATCTCTTAATTGATAACATCAACTCCGTACTTTTTAATCAGATAATTTAATTAACGCCAAACAACTCAATTAATGTACACGCTTATCGACTAAAGGTGCGATAATCCCTGTTTATACAAATTTACCGAAACCTCCACGGCATTTACTATAAAGGTCACATAACCAGAAGAACAGAACAGAGTAGCGGATCCGTGGTGTTGTGGTAACACACTGGCTTCACAATCCAGAGATCGCTGGTTCGATCCCCCGCTGCACCTAACCTACTAACTCGTCTTTCGCATGAGACGTTAAACCGAGGTGCAGTGTACTAGGTGCTATACACCGGGCACTAAAAGACCCAGGGTCACCTCTGGAACGGGGTGTCTCCTGTATCTTGCACTATCCCCCGTAACCAACTAACACGTCTTTCTGGGGGCGATGGCCATATGGGAGACAATCCCGGTGCACTCGATAAAAACAAATGAAGAAGAAGAAGAGAACAGAACAGAACAATACTTTATTACTCCCAGGTATACATAGATACAACATGGGGAACATATAATATACACAGTACAAAATACATAGTTTGTTTCCGGTTCAAGTGTGGGACATTTTGGTATAGGGGGAAGTCATATTAATATAAGCAGTTTGGATCACTTAACAGTTTTAACAGTTACATTGATTGTTTGTAAGTTTTAAATTAAGTTCGCAAAATGGGAGAGATAAAAATTAACATCGGTTTTCAAGATAAGCATTTGTGCTTAAACAATAATTAAGTAATAATAATATTAATTAAATAATAATAATAATAATAATAATAATAATTATGATAAAAAAATAATAATAATGCTATTGATAATAATACGCATAAGAATCATGCATGCACAGAATAACCATATACATCGTCATCATTAACATGAAACGAAATCATAATCAAAATATTCATATTCACTATCTCGTGCATTTTAAGCAGTGTCATAGTCATTGGTAATATACATCAATATAATGATAGAAATAATTTGACAATAGATAATGTAAGTATACATACATAAATGCTATTCATTGTTCATCAGAGAAGAAACATCACACAATTATTAACGTGATAAATAACAGTGTTTTATTTACTGGTGTATGGTACGTCTACATAGATTATAACTGTAAGTTTTTATAGAGTCGATGCGGATCATTCCGTATGATAGCCTCATTAGTGGACTAGAGTAAAACACAGGTGACGTCACTGCACTACTGCAGTATTTAACATACGGGTATTTGCGACCTAGTTTGAGCCCGTGTACAGTTAAAAGTTATGGATCACCTCGTGTGAATATTATCGGTTTAGACAGACGCGTGTTTTTAACAGATGTCGGTGCAAAATTAATTGGATATCACCTGCGAATTGAGGTAAGCCATTTAACAGTTGGAGAGTAAGTAATATAGCATGCTTTAAAGTAATAGGCGTTCGATAAACTTGCATCGTGAATAATTAAAGTATCCTAGCGTTACCAGTTTCCGATAATTTAACAATAAAACTCACCTTAAAAAATTTCTGTGTTTATTGTCGTCTTTTCTGTCACTGCATCATCAAGATGAATGTTCAAAGTGTAATTTACAACGAAAAACGGGAACAAACGAGCCAAAATAAGGGAAGTTAACAATAAAAACAAACGGACGTCAAAAACTGTAAAAACAGAAAGTGCGACACCGGTTTCCGATAGTTCTATGAATAGTCATATCGTGACGTCATTTCAAGCACTGACTTACGAAACAGCGGTGCAAATGCACTAACACTATAATCAAATTCAATTAAGAAACAATATTCATTGAAATCGCAACTTTAAAACAAAAAAAAACTTATTTAACAACATGGGCATTTGAAAGAGGTTTTTCTACGGACTACTCTGATTGGTGTGCAGTATTTAAGGTGTGTCCAGTGTTGGCATACATCACATTGCGCCTATGTGTAAATTGCAAGAGACTGTCCATCTTTTGAAGTGCAGTTGTACTTCTTGCACACACAACATTTCTCATCGTCCGTCACATCTTCATCTACGGACATGGAGTCATCATCACTGGTCTGTATTGCACGTGATGGTCCTGCTACTGGACTGCCTGTAGCTGTTGCCTTGCCAGCGGTCGATGGGCGGGTGGCGGACTCGGCAATGTATTGACGCACAGCATTGAACGTTTTGTCTTCCGTCATTGCTTTGCCACCAACAATCTTGTGGATATTTCGGCGGGGTTTGGACACTTTCTTCGAAACTTCAGTGGGGAAGTCACTGAAGAACTTTGCACCGTCTTTTTTGTCAGGCTCATGTTGGATAATGTTATCCGCACCAGAAGCCAGCTTTTCACAGGTGGCTGCATACAGCTCTGAAGGTGCTATGGCATCGCCAAGACTAGTCACCGCATCAATGGCATTCTGCAACGGATAAATTCCAGTCTTCCTGAACGATGCTTGCAAGTTGACAGGCGACAGAGCTACAGTGTATGCTTTGCACGCCAATTTGCAAACATCGTACCGGGTCACACATTGGTGGTGCAGTCTGGAGTACGTTAAACATTCCTGGTTGTATTTCTATTGGAATGGGCCGAAACAACCGACATCCATGGGCTGAAAAACATGGGAACAGTGAGGTGGTAGAACGAATAGTATTATTCTGTTCTCTTTTGCCCATTCAATGAGTTCAATGGAGATGTGACTTTTGTGGCCATCGTACAACACCAATGTGGTATCTTCTTGGTTGCGTACCATGGCATATTTCAAGAAGTGTGTCTTCATATAGCGAAGAAACACTTCGCTGTTTGACCAACCAGATTGCGTCATCATGTCTTCAGTCCCTTCACTCTTTCCGACCATAAGCTCCGGTAGCATCCGTTGACCGGGAAATACAAAGAATGGCGGTATCTGGGAACCAAGAGCATTTCCTCCGCCGATCACTGTCACCGTTTTCGATCGTTCGGCCATCACCACTTGAGGACGTGCGTCGAAGCCAGCTACAATGTTTGGTGGTCTATATTCGGTATTTATACCCTTTTCGTCGATGTTGTACACAAGGTGAGGTTTGTTGTGCAACTCGTACTTGTCGAAGATAGTTTTCAGTTCTTCAAAGTAGTTCAGGATCACCTCCTTAGAAGCACACCTTGCTCGTTGTTCGGAAAGTCCGGATGGCTTAACAACTTTGAGTTCTGGCCACCTGTCCATGAAGCCATAGAACCGTTTGAGGCTGAGTGGTTTCTCTTCCCTTCCCCGTTTTCCAAGGTAAACAGCGAATTCGGACGCCTTGGTGCATATTTCTGCCCGAGTGTACCCGTACCCGACACGCGCTAGACCTTTCACATGCTCGACCAGTAGCTGTTCCTCACTGAGGCTAAGCAGCGGTGCGGGTCAATTCTTTACGCTATCAACCGACACTCTACTGTCTACGCGATCGCGCAACGTGGTAAGAGGCACTCCATATATCTTTGAAGCCCTATATACGGGGATATTATCCTCTTTAACTGCCATGTATGCCCTAGTTAGAGTTGTCGGTGAATACGAACGCCGCCTTGCATGCGTGGGTCCCCGGGAAGTCGGAGATTTAAGCTTTAAACAAAATGATTTGTTCCCTCAGTTTTTGCCTTTGCTGTATACCCAGCAGAGTAGCAGTATGTGTTGTATGATTTATCAATGTATTGATGTCAATTTACAAAACTAAAACCATATTATGAGCAATCGAAATCCATTCCGATATAATAAGTCTAAGCAGAACATGTTAATTTATAACCCGTGTTTACAGTAGGGTGTAGTATTTTACAATAATCATTGAGGAACTATACCCATAACATCACAGTGGGCGGAGTTTACGAAACAAAACATGGCTGTCGTATTGGGCGTTCACAGTTAATTGATGTATTCAGACCTTGTTTACTAAGTAACAAAAAGTGTACTTAGCAGAAACCAGTTAAAAACGCATACACTTGTAATAAGTAAATTTGTTACCTTAATTCGCAGCATTTTCACGAAATTGTTGAGCTACAAAAAATCGCCGATGTCGAACGCACTTGCTGGATAGTTGTTTACCTGTGACGTCATGTAGTAAACAAAAACACGCGCAATATCGGAATCTATCGGAAATAGGTGTCTATCGGAAACGGGTAACGTCACGAGTGAGTTCGGAGGCATTGGCGTTTTGTTGTTGTTGTTTTTCGAAGATATAAAACTCAATGCAATAGTCTAATGCCTGATAAATTTCTTCATTATAATTATGCTGAATTTCGAAAGCTCTTTCATTTCTACTATTGATGACGGCGTCATGATTTCGTTCAATGTTGCATGCCTTTCTATTTGGTTTCCTAAATATCGATGCCGTTCGTTATCAAAATAAGGGCATGTCATTAAATAGTGTTTTTCTGTTGCTATTTCGTGTGTGTTACATAGGTTGCAAAGGCGATCATGGAATGGGATGCCTTCATAGCGGCCAGTTTCTACAGGGAGGAGGTGGTTGGCAGTGCGGAATTTAAAGATACTTTGGGACTCATCGGGATGAATTTTAATAAGGTAGGGCTCAAACTCATGGTTACTTTTAAAACTGCTGTAGATGCACCCTTTGTTGCTTATTTGTAGTTCAGCGTTCCATGATTGCTTAAATTCATCGATAAGTGTTTTTTTATTTGTATGTGGATGTTGTTTTGTGTAATTTGTGTTTGGTTTTGCCAGATGTCTGGTCTTCCAACAGATGTAAGGATTTCTTTAATTTTATTTAACCATTTGAAATTTAAATTTGGTTGTGACAACATATGTTGGTAAGTTAGTAAAGATATTTTGCTTTCTTTGCCTGCAATGAGTCTATTCCAAAAGGAGATCATTTTTGTTTTAATATTAATGCTTAAAGGGTGGCGTCCTAGTTCACCATATAGAAAGTTGATTGGTGTTGACCGACGGGCTTTTGTGATTTTTCTCATGAAATCTTTGTGAACCTGTTTTAATATTTCTAAATTTTCATGTCCAAATATTTCTGAGCCATAAGTGAGAATGGGTAGAACAGTATGATCAAAGAGTTTAAAAGCTAAGTCGATAGGTAAATTTGCATTGTTAACACGAGTCCAAAGAAGGTGCATGGCTTTTGAGGCTTGTTCTTTTACATGTTTGCGGGCGTTTAAGAAAGATCCATTACTAGAGAATGTGACGCCAAGATAGTGATAAGTTTTTGTTATTTCAATTGGGTTATTTCCACATTTAAAATTAACGTTCCTTGTTTGTCTAGCGCCGAAGATAATAACTTTTGTTTTTGTAATATTGATATTTAGGTACCAGTTTTTGCAATAATTATGAAACGAGTTAAGGCTGTTTTGCAGGTCAGAGGCACTACTTGAGACAATGACGGTGTCATCTGCGTACAATAGGACCAGAAGCTTAAGCCACAATATTGCAGTATCTGGGTTGATAAGTTCAACCCCAACAGATCCATTTATATGCAGGTATGAATGAAGGTCATTTAAGAAAAGCGAGAAAAGTACTGGGGATAAATTTTCTCCTTGTCTCACTCCTATTTCTGACAAAAAGTACTGGGAGCATTCTCCATTTAGGGAAACGCAAGATTTTATGTTACTGTACATATTTAAAAGGACTCTGAAAAAGTTGCCATTAATTTGCGTGCCTAGTACTTTGTGCCAGAGGCCAGCTCTCCACACTTTATCGAACGCCTGCAAAAAATCAATGAAGGCGCAGAAAAGTTTTTGTTTGCGTTTTTTAATTATCTCTATTAATGCATGAAGGGTGAAAATATGGTCTGCGCAAGAGTAACCCTTACGGAAGCCAGCTTGATTTTCATCTAATATGTTTTTTAATTCTAGAAAAGTGTTTAGTCTTTGGTTCAAAATTGAGGTAAACAATTTGCCCATACAGCTGAGCAGTGTTATGGGCCTATAATTGCTTGGTTCAGTTGGGCTCCCTTTGTTTTTAAAAATTGGAATTATAGTGCCTTCAAGCCAGGATAGTGGGATAATTGAGCACCCGGGTCAGACTGACACTTTCCGGAGCCTGCCCGAGACGGAACGCGAGCCGAGGAATCATAGGTCCAGGTGTGACAAAAGACTTAAAGCTCATGTCTGACGATGACTTTTTTTTAGTCAGGAAGTCAAGTGTGTTGTTTTTTCATGCAAACAAGCCCTTTTGCTAGTTCAAATGACATTAGAAATGCTGCTTCTTCATGGATTTTACCTAAAATGTGCCATTTTTAAAAAAAAAGTTTGTTCGAATCCGGTTCAAAACCTGCTTTGATGCACAAATATTGCCATTGATGATTTTTTTCACTTATTAAGTCATATGTTACATCAGCTTTGCCGATTAGAATCGAAATTGTGATGCCTTGTATGGAGTCTAAGTGCTGCATGTATGATGTAACCAAGTTTGGCTTTTCTACTTTAATTCTTGACGCGAAACGCTGTTACGCATGGCGCTTTCAACGGCAACTTTATGAATAAATCTGTGTGTCATTGTACCAGAACTTTGTGATCTTTCCCAAAACAGCTTACACCTGTGGGAAAAGTGCCTTTAATTCAAATTTGAAGGGGGTGGGTTCTCTTAAAGGTCATATAACCCCAAACCGGAACTCCTGTTTTTAGGGTTACATGCAGTCAGTTTGATACTTAGCACACATTGTTGAGTGCATGCTGCCTAGGATTTGTAAAATACATTGCAAATGGTTAGTTTTGGTATCAACTTGAAGGTATATTTGTAAGCAATAAGAAAATAAGCCATTTTTGTGCTCTACTTTTTGTGTTGATGGTTCCCGGCTTTGAAGGAAATTAATTGCGCATGCGTAACCTATAAATCCAATTTACCGAACTTGTCATTTACCGAAACCTCCATTATATTTAAGCTCCAATAAGCCATGTGGCTATTTTTTGGGTAAAATTTCTGGCAGTGGGCTTTTTCATCTTTGTGCAGCAATCTCTGCCGCCTCATTTGAGAAACAAAACTTGGTAAAATAATCTTTAGTTTACAACTTTGTTGTATTTTTTTAGTAAGCGAGAATACAAGCCAAGGTGTATATGCATGGAGAAAACCTGCCTTTTTCACTCTTTTAGGAACTACATTATATAGTCTTAGTTTAATATTCAAATGATCTTAATCATAGCAAAGTTTGAACTTTTTTTGTTGTGGACAACATGAAAGATAGATAAATAGATCTTATGTGAGGAACAAAAGGCAATATTTATCCATTCTTACGATATACAGTTAGCACATACATTATATCACTGGCCAATAATGATTAAAACATGTTATATATCACATATATTGATGATGTAAATATTTTAGATAGCATGGTCAAGTGAATAAAATATATAACATTTATTTATAATGCCTGTTTCAGAATATTTATTTATTATTTACTTTATTATCACGTTAAAGGAGAAACCTGGCAATTACAATCGATACAAAAAATATTTATGAGAAAATAAAAATATAGATATATTTTGAATATTAACAAAACACACATACATTATATGACCGGCTAATAATGAGTTATACATGAACATGTTATATATCAAACATATTGATGAAGTAAATATTTTAGGTAACAAAGTGAATGTCAAGTGAATGAATAAGATGACATTTACGTATAATGCCTGTTTCAGATATTTTTCAGAATTTTTATTTTTAATTACTTAAATATCATGTTTAAGGCAATATATATACATATTTAGTAACAAACACGAATGCAAGGTTTTTAAATGTTAAATAAGTTATAAAGCGGAATTTTAGGAGCGAAGAAAAGAAGAAAACATACGAAATAACACACAAAAACACCAATTAGAAAATAACAATTTGTTAGATTTGAATAGCTCTACACGTTCATAATATCATTATTTACATACATTATTACATGGTATTAGTGTTTCTAATTTACAGAATTCACATATTTACATAGTAATTACAAACAATGTGTTTAAACATTTTTAATAATTGTTGACGTTTTTGCGAAATTAGGTTCTGAGTACACTATAGGCATGTCCATTTTTGTTTCCAAGTTTACATTTTCCGTAGGAGTACGTAGAGTGTAGCCGAAATCTCATGACTATATTAACCTGCATTATCATTTTGCCAATACGTGTGTGTGTTATATTTCCGTTATGTGATCGATTTCAGATGCAATTTGTTTTTGGGGGTTGAGGGGGTCGAATCTTATGAGGATTTCAGCAATGTAAATATGTCATGTGGTTATTATTATGCTGATACATGAGTATATATGAGTAGCTGATCATATTTAAAAACGGAGATCGTTGTATGTGAATAAACAACTAAATGTAACTACTTCAATATATGTTACACACGTCATTCTGTTCTTCATAAGCGTTTGGAAGCAATATAGATTAAAATATGCTTGAACAAAACAAGTTTGTATCAATCAGTTATTTTTTTATAAGATGCAGTAAATATTACTGATAACAATTTAAATATAAATGAATCAATTTACTGGTAGAAAGATATCGCATAGAAAAAATGTAAACCCTTGATCTAAAATAAAATGTAGACACAGTGTTAAAGCGCTAACAGAACAGAACACAACAGAACACAACTTCATTAACATCTCATGCATACATGTATGCAGTAAGAGGAATAATAAATATTTAGTTATACAATATTTTAAAAGACATGTGCTTCACGATTAACGTGGTACACTCATATGCAAGTAACAACAACAACAAAACTACATAAAATTGCACAGAAAACAAAATCAGACAAAGACAAAAAAGTTAAATTTCCTGGAACAATTTGAATCTAAGAGACTCGCTGTTTTCAACTTTATGTATCTAGGGTCATAAACACAACTAGGTAAAATCGAGTTATTTGATATTTCTCAAAAGAGTAAGTTTACTAAATTGATATAGAGATTCCACGTTTTCTCTGGACATTATATACTTAAGTTTATTAACACTGCAAACTTGACAACATGGTTGTATCGATTCTATCGGTAGTAAATTGAGTGCATTTTAAAATGTAATGTTCTTCATTGCCAATGTAGCCTTCGTTACATAAAGTGCACTTTTATTTATTTCGGGTGTGCCGTTCCATCTACCAGTTTCGATTGGGAAATGATGATTAGCAGTGCTTCAATATGGGTAGATACTTAGATTTTGGAAGCAGCTTAAGGTAATTCTCGAATTCAAAATTGCTTTTAAAGGAATTATACAATTTACCTTTATTTGATTGGTTCATGTCTACATGCCACTGCTGAATGTATTGATCAATAAGTGTACGTTTAGATTGAAGTGATTCATGCTGGACGAGTTTTGTTCGTGCCACACGATCGATTTTCCTGTCATAACTAATATTTGTTTTTTTTAGATATCCATTTAAAGTTATGCAAATTGTTATTGGTACGGGTAATATACATTTTTTTTAGAATATTTGTTGTTATTACCTGAAATAATTCTAGCCTAGCCATTTTGCTGTAAATAGTGACAGATAGCGCTTATCTTCCAAGTTCGCCATATAGCCTATATGACGGAGTACTTTGGCGAGACATAGTCATTATTCTTAGGAATTCCCTATGTACGCGTTCAATAATGTCTATGTTTTGATAGCCACGTATTTCGCATCCGTAAGGAAGTATTGGTACAATCTTGTGATTAAAAAGTTTTAGCGTTAAATCCAGTGGCAGATCGGAATTATTTGCACGGATATAAAGTAAATTTATTGCTTTTTTAGCTTGTTCAACATTGTTTTGACGTGCGCTTAGAAATAAGCCGTTTACTGAAAACAATTTCAATTTCACTTCTGCCGATGTAAAATTTATACCTCGCGATGTTTCTAGCCACAAATATGACTATTTTTGTTTTGTTAGTGTTTGCATTGAGTTTCCATTGTGTGTAGTATTCATTACATGCATTTAAACATCTTTTAAAATCTTTGTCATCGTCTGACAGAATTATAGTGTCGTCGGCGTATAACAAAACAAGTAGCTTCAGCCAGCGATATGCACTAGATGGATCAGGTATTTCAACACCTTTACCGTCGCGTATAAGAATATGGCTCTCAAGGTCATTTAAAAATATTGAAAACAGGATTGGTGACAAATAGCTTAAAAAAGGTAGTCATTTTTTTATTTGATGAAATCTAGAAATTCACTAATCCGGTGCGGTTTCTATTTTCTTAACGCCGGGACG
The DNA here is from genome assembly GCF_020536995.1 of Dreissena polymorpha. Taxonomy (NCBI): domain Eukaryota; kingdom Metazoa; phylum Mollusca; class Bivalvia; order Myida; family Dreissenidae; genus Dreissena; species Dreissena polymorpha. The sequence goes on along the minus strand of NC_068355.1, from coordinate 2,825,813 downwards.
CTACAGAGGCGCTTACACAACTGAGCTTTCTGAGATGCTGGTTTCAAGCACACTTCATTAAAAATGTCTTTGGAAGTTGAACTTTAAACAATAATGCACGCGTTTTTTTTTATAAACTATTGATTTTAATTAAATTGTCTTATAATATATGTTGATATATTTAAACATAAGCTTAATTTGATGTTTAGCAATTCAACATCTGTGAAGTTCAATCTTAAACCTAAACATATCTAAGCCTTTTTCAAAGACTTGATTAAATGTGTACCTTATTTAACCACAAAATAATAAACTTTGGGTTCGGAATCGGTATTGGTCTGCCCTAGACCGTCGTTCTTGGAATTTCGACATCTGCGTAATGTGTCTCGAGTGCACTGTCGTTGTCCGGTGCTTCAATATTATTCTCTAGTCTAACGTTCAAGGCAGTGTAGAGATTCATTTCTGTCACCTGTTGATTAATTGAAAGGAATCAGGGGAGCAATAAAACTAAAAAGAAACGACTATAATTAACCTTTTGTTCACCGACTAGACGTTTATTCATGGCGCATTACCAAATTCGTGTACAACACAGAAAGGTAAGAAAAAAACACGGCATAATATGACTACAACTTGATTCTATGCTTTGACACTTAAATTTAGTTGTACTGAAACCGGTTTCAAGTCATACAGATATTACAATAGGTTAGACCTGTATGTTTGTATGTTTAAAATTGCCTTTAAGTTGTTAACAAATGCATCAGCTGTAATATAATGATTAATTTAACTTAAGCAGGGAGTTAAACATACTTTAGTCAAGAACCGCGATATTATTGAAACACTGGTTTAAATAACAAACGAATGCATTGAACTTTTGGAAAGGCCAGTCAAACCTGTTTAACTGGCTTGTTATATTCAATTCCGTTACTTATAATACAAAATGTGTAATCAAAGTAAGGCCTGTTGTGGCATAAACTACTTCCCTACGTCGAACGTCCATTTCAGCAGTGTATGACATTGCAGGTCACATATTGAAGAAGAAACGTACTGAAATGAACTGTGTTTGTACCATAAGTACATCCTTACATATCAAAGCCAGCCAACTAAAAGCATCTCAACAAACCTGGAGTGAGGTGAACGATGTTGCCTCACGCTCTGTTACATCGTCGGGAATGACGTCATAATGAACGTTGTCATGACCTTCTGCAAACAGAATAAAATCTACCACAATGGTTTTTGAATGCCATGTAAGGGTTACAACACGTTATAAGTATTAGTGCGCTTGCTTTGTTTAAAAACAGTGTGAAAACATGTTTTAATGAATTTGTAAGCAAATAAACTGCATTTTACTGCAAAATATAGACAAACAAATAAAGTGATTGTATTATTTAGTTAAGACATGCCGTCTGGGTAGCTGTTTACAACATATACAGTGTATATGGTATACTTCTGGGTATTAAATTAATGCAGACGTGTGTGATTTACAAATGTCTTGACAACGATGTCAAACATCAGCGTAAAAATAAAAATTGTAAACGTACTGATATAACGATCGTCAATATACATAAAACTAAATTCGAATGTAAGGTTGTAGAGCTGCTAGCTATATATGATGACGTTATGGGACCCACTGGTCTATTGGTTGGTTGATGAATTTGGTCGCGCGCAGAGGTTTTTGTCGTATGCAAATATTAAAGTGACTCCCATTAGTCCATAAATAGATTGATACATTACTATTTGTAACTTATTTCGTTCCAACAACACAAATTTCATACACCAAATACATTAACACATCATGGTGGCATTTCAGCATAGTAAGTATGTTGTCAGTGTTTTATGCCGTTTGATAACATTTCTTGGCCTGGGGCGAAGCCCTAAGGCCACAGTAATGATACCAATTTCTGAGACAGTCAGAATTGGCTGGCTGCCAAAACATCCACGAATGAATGAATTCCTAAAAGTCCGATTTACCACTTGGCGGTCATTCATGCGCAATCAAAGAAGAGGGACCTATACAAACAAATAGGTCCCTGCAAAGAAGTTCTTCGCAGATCTCAGTAACCCGCATTGTAAATACAGAACATCACTATATAACATGACAGTGTCATAAAACGTGTAAAAAATATTATTGAAGCAAAATTGCTAAGCATTGGGTACGACATAGTTTTTATTATTGTTTGCATATTCATGCGAAAATAAGTTCCTCACTTGACGGTCTAGGCCGAAAATATACGAGTGTCTACGGAGACAGTAAGAAGAATTTTTCGGCGTAGCTGTATTAAGCCAGCTTTTCACCTTACATGACCTTTGTAAGTGTCCAATAAAATTCAAATAACATTTCCCGCGGCTAGGTACGAATGAATACACTTCATTTATTCCATTGGCTGGTTTGAGTATACCACCAGAACATTGGAAACATATCCGCGTCTTTGTAACACTGTTTTACTGCATGAAACAATTTTATTTCTAATGAAAAGGCAGTTTTACACTCAATTCTCGACATCAATACAGTTTGTGCGTGCACCTTTTATTTTCAGAGGATTGCCAGGGCAAAAGCGATGATACTTAAAGGCTATGTTCTCATATTTAGTACTTACTTCCATATTCCTGTCAACATGTTAACATGTAAAAGTACAAAGAGCAGTGGAAGCGAGGCTTCACTTTAATGCATTGCATTTCTACCCGCGAGGTATCGGGTCAATTCGCGGCCAGTGTGTGAATGTCAGAGTTTATATACAGGTCACCACCGGAGTTCGCGGCCAGTAAAATAATCGTTATATAATAAAGACGCTATCCGTGAACTAGGTGACCTGGAATTTTCTTTAGACCAGAAATATGTTAAATGAAGATATTCAGCAATATAATTACGGTATGTCAATAAAAGATTCTTAATGTGTTTCCAACAATACAATAATAAACATTATTTTTGATTAATTTAACAAAAATTATTCCACCATATTGACTAATGTATTAAGCATGAGCGCGATGATTCTCGATACTGTTAATAATCGAATCAAATAGCAATGCCCGACAAACCACTAAAACAGGTTTGTTCGAAGAACGCGCCTATAAATACGGATACTTCGCGTGTGGCCGGTTGACTCATATGTTTTAATTTCACTTCCATTCTTCTTTTGGTTTTCTGTTTTGTATCTTTATATAGGTTTATGACCAGCAATATGTAATAATGTAAAATAAGCCGCGAAAACTCCGCGTAACATCCCGTACTGCGTGTGATGCAGCTAAGAACTGCACAGAAAAAGATATTCGCTATCCTTGATCTCATTCATTGAACTATCAATGCCGTATATCTTATTTAAAGATATTTCTTGTTTCTGATACATTTTTTAAGGTATTAGCACTCTAATGAACTTCGTGCAATATCGCCTTCTTTCATATATATCCGTCACTCCGAACGTTATCCGGGAATGTGCGGAAAACTACGAATATTACGCTATGAAATACTAAATGTAGGATCCGCTAGCTATATACAATCACAACAAATATGGCCGACATTGTACCTGACAGATTGGGTCGTTTAACAAAAAAGCAATTTGCTATATTGAAAGAGAAAGATTAATAAAGTGTTATTATTGTTCATATAAATGTGACTGGAGTTAATGATAAACGTCAACTAATGCATGGCAGTGTTGATATTTATGAAGAAAACGATTCCTGGAAATACGAATGTCAAACGCTTGAAAATTTTGACCACTGTGAAGAATAACGTTTAGAACCCGTTTCACTTACAAAATTTAATATTTTTGGTGAGCAGTCAAAGGGGATAAAGTGGATTTATGCTTGTGTTATGACTGTAGCCATTCGAACGGGTTATTGTACGGCAAAACCCATTACGTATAGAAGAGTCTTCAACTGTTCGAGAAAGGAATGCCTTGTTTTGCTATCAACACAAAGCTTGGAACAGGAAGGTACATGGATTATGCAATTTTTTTTTTCAAGTATAACAGTTTCACTATTCATAATTGGAGTAAAGTAGATATTGTAGGAAAAGAGCACCCTGTCAGTGATTTTCACCACATAATCAGGCTCATATTTGCTTTCATTTTGAAAAAGAAAATATGCCATGTTAGGAAAAAGTTGTGTTGTAAATGCATGGAAATCAAGGACAGCATATTTGAATTTTATGACCAAGTAATGATGTTTTCCTCAAACAAACAACAAAAAAGTATATAATGTCCCAAATACTAAAATTACTATTCCGAAAATGATATGCCAATGACTGCTACCTGTGTGATCACCTAAATTATGTATTATGGTTATTCAAATTAAAATGCTGCATATTTATTATCTTTTTAGCAATGATCAACAACATTGGTGGTCCAGGAACGGTTAATTACTTTTTGTCAACACTGTATCATGTAGAACCAATGTTTTAAGTAATAAATAAAATGTAACATTAATAGTCAGTTTCATATCCAGGGATAATACATGTATTTGGTATTATCATTTGGATGAAGAATGTATATTTGTTGTGTTTACACTAACTTATTAATCCAGTTAAAAAGGGTGTATCATATAAAATACTAGTAATGACATGTTATGTCGTGAATGTCTGAATAAATAAAAACGATGACGCATATCATAATGGATTATGTCACACTTCTCATGAAACACTAATATCAGTTTTTACTCCTATACAAGTGCTTGTGTATTTGACATCTGTATATGATTGTTTTGTTAAATAACATAAAGAAAAAGTCAATTTATAGAAACAACTTTGAGAAGGCTTATTGAAGCCAAATAAATAAGAAAAGACCAAATATTTTTATTTTAATAAATAAAAATGGTTAAAATTATTCATACACAATTTGCAATTATTCATAATTTTGTTCGACTGAAACTTATTGAAGTTCTTATGAACCTGCCTGACTATAACTACATGTACTAGTCAAATATCAACTTTAAAGGAACAATGGTGTTATCTTTTCAGTGATACATTGTATGCTGATAACCTGTGCAGGAGGAAAATGAAACCAGACAGATTATTGACTCAAATTCAACCCAGAAAAAAGCTAGGAACTTGCAGTCACTGAGTGTTCTTGTTTACAGTCATGTGTTCAATGCTGCAACAACATTAAATATTATAGCAGGCTCTGGACTCAACCTTATGCATCTTAAAATGATCTTTGAACGCGATGGTCTCAAGAACATTTTCATAATGAATAACTCTGACGGTCAGCCAAGGGTCACCAATGCCAAAGCGTCTTTTAGAGACAACTTATTCCAACCTGTCGAAGTTCTTCAAAGAACTACCATGACAATCATGTATTTGTTTTGTTTGTCATAATAAGTTTAATGTTTAATACCACTAGTATCACTAGTCATTGATAAATTGATAAATCTATTTTCCTTTAAACGTGTTTGATTGAATGACTAAATGTGCCTTGTTACTTAATTATTAATGTTCTTATTTCCCTGTAACATTTTCAAGTTTTATTTATAGAAGAACGCATTTCACGTGTAATTTTAAACTAGGTTAGCAAATCTTACTGCACTGAGTAGGTTCCATCTCACACATGATATATGAAATATATGTTTGTTTATATGTTCATGAGTTTATTTATATTATAGGCTTTTCCTCTTTTTTTTATCTATTTATAATAATTTTTGAACATTTAGCTCATCTTTATGCTCACATATAAAAATCTCAAATTCAGTTTGGCGTTTCTGGAAAAGGGGGGTAACCTTGATTGTAAAGCGGGAACTTTTCGTTTTCACTGGTGACCCCCATTTTTAGCTCGACTATTATATATGAAATATATATAGTGGAGCTATCCTACTCACCCCGGCGAGTATACCTCATATATAAGAATGGGTTTCATTTTTGAAGTTACTTATTTGTTGTTGTTTTTCATTGTTAAATAAATAATGTCTTATTAATTTAATTCAGGGCATGTAAGGTGAGAATATATCAGAAAAGCAAACTTATTTTTTTTATAATAATGTAACAGTATGAAACTGGAAAACTGTACGTTTAAACGCATATGCTTATTTGGAATGATACAAGTGATGGTATTTTCAACGTATTTTACATAGGTCGGCATGTCAGATACATTTGCTGTACCGCAATTTAAATGTACCATGCAAGATGTTTTTAGTAATTGAAGATATATACAGATAAAATCGACATTGTATTTTTTCAAAATCACGATTAATAATGTAGCCACATATTTATGCAACTTAATTAAGCATTCCGACAATACATAACTACGAAATATATTTAACAAGATATATCGCCCTTGTATAGGTAGCCCCAAAGGCGATATATCGTGTTAAATATATCGTGCGTCGATGCGACTGTCACTAAAACTATCGTGCGTCGCCGCGACAGTCAAGAAAAAAATGTCGTGCGTCGCCGCGACTGTTAAGAAAAATATCGTGCGTCGCCGCGACTGTCAAGAAAAATATTAAGTATCGCTTCGTGTATCTAGTGTCGCGTTCAAAGGGCGACACTAGACACACGAAGCGATACACGATATTTTGCGCGACAGTCGCGGCGACGCACGATATATTTTTTTCAAAAATCGCCCATATTATTCGAAGCTCGTGTATCGCGGTCTAATTTCAGACCGCGACACAAGACACACGAAGAGATACTCGATATTTTGAGCATGTACATCATGTCGTATATATATCTTTTGATATAATATAATTTTATAATAATGTTTATTTCTGATCAGCAATTTAAATGTATATGATTGATATAGCAAGCCATTCGCTTCTTATACTTCAATCTGGCCATAAATAAATATTTAATATTACATAAATATTTTATATAAACGTATACTTAATGATAGGAAAATCGCTTAGAATACCGATTTTGAATATAAGACTGAGTTCCCAATGTTAAGTTATCAGTTGTTCGATTTTACGGTTCAACGTGCATTACGTGCTTTTGTTTAAATCATATTTGACATGCACAAAAGTAACAGTGTGAACTTTATCTGAATATAATTATAAAATAGTCATTTAAATTATATCTGGAACCCTGTTAAGCAATATGAAACAAACGTTTGTTGCCCTGCAAAAGCGTTTTTGTTAACCAATATGAATATTATAAAATTGTTGTTTGCACTGTATGCAGTTTTATTTATGCCGATAATTTATGTGATAAAGCATTATAAAAAGTATTTAAAAGGTAAAACAATACCAGCAACAAAAATACCGTCTGATTAATGTATCAATAGACTGGACATTAATGTTGCTCGTCAATAATCTAACCTATAAATGATGATTAAACATGTACTGCCAAGAAATCTTCTGGTTTCATATTGATGTCTTACTCGAAGTTAAACGATATCTATAAATCTGCAATCCTATCGAAAGTGATACAGATTTTAATGATATATTGTCTTAAAATTGATTTAAATTGTCCTCATTGTTCTAATTTCTGAATAGTTTTAAACATATGTCCTTGTCAATATATTATCAGAAATATTATGAAAATAAATTAATCTGTACTCGGTTTACTAATGCTAGAATAATCTGTGTGTCGATGGCAGTAATATTAATAATAAATGGTTAAAAATTACTGTAACACTGTATAAAAAAAACTGACAGTGGACAGGCGATATTATTACAGCGATATTTGAACAGTACACACATCGTGCGTAGCCGCGACTGTCGCGCAAAATATCGAGTATCGCTTCGTGTGTCTAGTGTCGCGGTCTGAAATTAGACCGCGATACACGAGATTCGGATAATATGGGCGATATTTGAAAAATAAAATATCGTGCGTCGCCGCGACTGTCGCGCAAAATATCGTGTATCGCTTCGTGTGTCTTGTGTCGCCCTTTGAACGCTACACTAGACACACGAAGCGATACTTGATATTTTTCTTGACAGTCGCGGCGACGCACGATGTTTTTCTTGACAGTCGCGGCGAAGCACGATATTTTTCTTGACTGTCACGGCGACGCACGATAGTTTTATTGACAGTCGCGTCGACGCACGATATATTAAACACGATATATTGCCTTTTGGGCTACCTACACAAGGGCGTTATGTCAAGAAAAATATCAAGTATCGCTTCGTGTGTCTAGTGTCGCCCTGGATGAAAGAAGTGCGAGCTTATAGATGGCACTTTCCGGATTCCGTACATAACCCAAGTCAATTGAGTCTCGCTCTGGGAAAACTGGGCGTAATGCCTTCCGCGTAGGCTAATCGGGGACGACCCTGATTAGCCTGTGGCTTACATTTTTATCTGGGGACACACTTAACACATGCATAAGATACATCTACCATCACACTCAGTTTATTATTTAATTACTGTAAAATCATTAAAGTTCGTGTGGTACTAATTTTCGTGGATTTCGTGGTTCCGCCGAACCACGAATTCAAGTACCAACGATTTTTGGTACATTTTAATCCGAAATCGGTCTTTTTTGAATGGCATTTCCGCCATTTTCTTTTGTTGTCGGTTGTCCGAGATATTTGTTTTTTGTAATAGTAACTTCACTTCAATAGGTCACATTACACTTTTATCTCGACTAATTAAAATATTTCAAAATTGTAAATGTTGTTGTTATTTTCCACAAATTTGTTGTAAATTAAATATGTTTGAACTAAGATGTTTATGATTACTTAGTATGATAAGAACTACGATGTTAATGATTAATCAGTATGAATAACAAGTAGTGTGTTTATATAAAATATCGATTTGTTCGCCATCCAGTGCATTAATAAAACACTAAAGTCGTGCGAGTTTTTCTTTTTTATTCATCTTTGTAAATATACGTTTTATTCATCATGGTTAATAAACGTAACGCGCAATTTTTGCCCTGGTTTCGTCACAGTAAGAAGCGTACTCCCCACGCTTCCGTTTACGTCCAATGACCATTTCTTCTGCATCGTTAGCGGCCTGTGTTAATAAAGCTTCAGTCGTAGACAGAGCCTTTGCAGGGTCGGGCAATCCTGCCATAGTAGGAGAACGTGTCGGTACTGTTCCCGTTTTCAACCATTTTGAAAGAGACATTGTTTGAACGCAAGTTAATGCGATATGTTGTTTTATTGATAAGTGTTTGGATGATAATGCTTTTATAATCAAGCACGGTATATAAACTGTACATCAACGACTATCCTCTTTTACGGGACATCGTCAAATTAACCGTTTGAAGATTTATCACATATGTCAATTAGTGCCAATTAAACTTAAAAGAGACATTACAGTTTTCACACCTGTATTTTGGGGACCTTATTACTCAATTGTTACGACTAGGGGACCTATTGCGCTGTGATTTACAAATATTGTTAAAACAACATTGATGGCAATTAGCGAGTGGGGACCCACAAGTGCGCCGCTTTATCGCTCTTATCGACAATTATCGGAAACACTTTCACGCTTCAGTGCACATTAACCTCGAGTCTTGCTGTCAACACAGATAAGCAGATTATGCTTCGTTATTACTCTGGTTGTTTTATTAAAACTTTAATAATTATGGCGGTAAGTTGTTTTTTATTTGAAATCCACGAAATTACGTGTCGACGAATTAGTTGTTTTTTATTTGAAATCCACGAAATTACGTGTCAACGAATTAGTTGTTTTTTATTAAACCACGAAATTTCATACCGACGAATTTTTATACGTTTACAGTATTCCGTATTTATTCAAACAATTTTCTTTAAATGTAGAAAATGGCAAATACAAGTCTTTATGTCGACTCATAAAAACTATAAATGCATGTCATAAATAAAATTTAATATTATGCGACATTAATGTGGATTTGTTGAAGTTTATTTGAAATAGATTTAAACATCGTCTTCCACAAACAATTGGTGTATAGATAAAGTACTGTTGAAAGTGTTTTTGTCCAAATTATAAACTCATAAACTGACGTTTATTGAAACTGCAAATGGATGACATAGACTCGTATGTATTTGCAATTTATAAAGAAGGCAATACAATAAAAAGTTGAAACTGGCAAGGGACCTATATATAAACATATATAGGCAAATTGAGATGTGTAAAAAAAATTCGGACTAAAAAATTGAAACAAACTAAATTTAAATAAAAAGCAAATGTATTATGTGATCTCGATGTCGCTTTGTTAACAAATAAATAATACAATCGGTAAAAACGTACACAGTAGGTAAAAATTTGTCAATATATGTAAGAGGTATCAATTATATCGCGTATAAATACACCCACTTTACCTTCGAATTGACTTTCTATTCACAAATCTCATTTATAAAAAGAGGCGTAATATATCAGGGAAAAGTGTGTTTGTTTTTGTTTATTGTGAACTTGTTGTGGACATGAGCGTTATGTTTAAAAGTGACCTTGAGTACATGATTTGCTGAAGAAGGATTAATTATACAATTTGTTATAATTGAGTGAATATAAAATGTAAGATATATGTAAAGATCTAAGATCACAATATAGTGACTATAAATGACAACAGAAGATATTTCATATCGCGCGTAATGTTCGTAATTGAAATGTTTTTCGATACGTGTATCTAATATACACCCGAGTATAAATATTGAACATATAAAACATTTGACATCCGTTTCACCAATTATAATTGTATATTATCAGTTGTTTATGTTATGAGAAACATATTCATTGATGTAGCTGATGTATGAATAAGGTCATAAACGATTGATAATTAAGATCTAGATACGTTTTGAATATAATCCGGTAACGTAGTTGGCTTTCCTATAAATTATCTTAAGTTCATGTGTAGATGTTCAAATGATTATCAAGTGCTTTGCTTAAAACAAAATCTAATACACATGTATAATGCTAGCTGCATACAATCGGTCACAGTTTTCAATATGGGCTCGAAAAAAAATATTATTAATTGTTCGGAAACAAGACCTGTGTGAAAAACAACACAAAGGCGAAGCAAAACAGCACTTACCAAATAAGTATTGTTATACATTGTTCAGGTCATGAAGTCTTAGAACTGCACATGGATTCGGAATAGCATGCTACCTTTGCGAAACAAATAGATTTTCAAAAGTTCAACTGTATTTGTATTATTCGCATATGTTAAGAAAGTGTATGTAAATTACAGGCGTGGTACAGCAAAAGATCTTTAGCAATGTTAGCTGGTTAATGTAATTCTTAACTAGAGGATTATCGGAACGTGGTAGCGTGGGAAAGGAATGAGTCGTACCAAAGTGTACACACGACAGCTAAATAATATTTGTAAATGTTGTACAAAAGCAAAAAGTATGTTGAATACATAGGACGACCATACCATAAACATTACCCTACGGATATAATAATAAGCGAAGATTGCACATCTCCTGACAGACAATTAGAGACCAGATACAGATCTAATGGTTCGTTATCTTCTAACGTAACGCATTAATGTATGTATTTATCCATTATCGCCAATCAGCGTCTTCTTGAAAGAAAATTTGACTAGCGTATATCGGTATCATGCCACGTTATTGACGTTCGTGCATATGGTAAACAATGTGCAAAGGGGACATATGGTTTGTTTTTGGTAATTAGAAATGAAAGCGCAGCCCAATGCACTACTAATAATTAGGACAAGAGAACACAAAACCTCGCCGTTTTCAATCATTAAAGCAATTCTAGTTTTGATATCAAGTTCAGTGTATACAATATATTTATCAACTATTAAGACCGCGTTACGTTATCTATGGTACTTTGATTCAACAAGAAATTGATTGTAAAAATACAAGGAAATACAAAAGTAGTACATGTAGAACAACAAATAAACGTAGGGACTTAACAGATGTCATATTATAGTCTGAAGTGTCAATCTCTGAGGATACATAATAAAGTCAAATTACTAGTGTAAACACCATCTTAATGGTAGAAAATTGTTGTATTATGTATGAACACAAAATCAAATGTAAACGAATAGTTATAACCGTTCTTCCATTGTACTACTTTTGGAGTATGCATATGTATGTTCTGAACACGTCCCATTCATGTTGTGACACATTATCACAGCAGTTTATTGTAATGAACTGTTAAACAGTAAACTGTAAGCCTGCCGAACAAATAAACTTTATAAGTCGAACAGACAGGTTACAGTCAACCAAGACAGTTGAAAAAATCCCGAGCAGGAAAGTTTTAGTCAACCGTGAGCTTTAAACAAATCCCGATTAGACAGCTTAAAATGATCCAGGTAAGACAGGTCATAGTCAACGAAGACAATAAAACTAATCCCGATCAGCCAGGTTACGGTTTACCATGACATTAAAACTAATCCCGATCAGCCACGTTACAGTCAACCAAGACATTTAAACTAATCCCGATCAGGCATGTTACCGTCAACCATGACATTAAAACTAATCCCGATCAGCCAGTTTACAGTCAACCATGACATTAACACTATTCCCGATTAGCAGGTTACAGTCAGCTATGACATTAAAACTAATCCCGATCAAACCTGTTACCGTCAACCATGACATTAAAACTAGTCCCGATCAGCCAGTTTACAGTCAATCATGACATTAAAACTAATCCCGATTAGCAGGTTACAGTCAGCTATGACATTAAAACTAATCCCGATCAGGCCTGTTACCGTCAACCATGATATTAAAACTTATACCGATCAGGCAAGTTACAGTCAACCATGACTTTTAAACTCATCCCAATCAGCCAGATTACCGCCAGCTATGACATTAAAACTTATCCTGATCAGGCATGTTATAGTCAACCATGACTTTAAAGTAATCCCGAAAGGACAACTGCATAAAGTTCATCTCATAAATTATTGTAGCCAATGAACCTCGTTCTGGAAAACATGGCTTAATAAAGGTAGGTGAAATGTCGTTACATATAAGCCTGTGCGGACTGCACGGGCTTAAGTGGGACGACACTTTACGCACATTTATTAAGTCCAGTTTTCTCAGAGCGAGGCTGGTACGGACGCTGAAAGATCTATAGAATACTCTATAGGTCTATGGGACGCTACAAAATGATATGAAACAGCAAAGACCTATAGAGTACACTATATATGTCTTTGGAAACAGATATAAATTTGCCATTGACTGACTTTGACTATGTCGCATACTTTTAATAAACCTCACACAGTCTAACACATTGGAATTTTAGGTTTGAGATTATCG
>NC_068355.1:2672763-2807763 GCF_020536995.1 Dreissena polymorpha | reverse complement strand
TTTTACAATGCAATCATGGCAATGCATGATTTGTCAGCAGATTGGTGTGAAACAATGCATACATATTAAGAGTAGTGTTTTTTTGGGGGCAAAGATATTTAGATATTTTCTGAGTCAATGAGAGTAATCGCAATTTCAGCTGTTAAGGTGTATACAAAAAACGAATTTTGAAAACGAATACATGCGAAAAAGTGTTGCTAACAAAGTAATATACATACTTAATAAACCGCTTAAATAAAATTCAATTTAGTCGCACGAACACAAAACTGTATTTAATCGCAACAAAATTGTTTATTTAACGTTTTTATTTTCAGTCTATCAAAATAATCACTATTTACTTAGGACTTATATTGTCACTTAAAAGCAAACCAATTAGGTCTACACTTTCAAAGAGTAACCAAAACACAAACGGAAAAGCTAAGATCAAATAAAAATAGTTAAATGCGCATCTACCAAATTCAAATTGCGTTTGATATGATCGCATGTGCATCTAGGTAATTCAGCTATTCCTGTTAATACGCATAACTGAAAAACGAAAATAATAGAAGTCAACCAGTAATTTCATACAGTGATAAGGACGCACTTACCTGCATTTAAAATCACATTAAGTCGAAACAAGGGACAAAATTGTCACAAAACCAGGTTTTCATTGTGAAAAAAAAATCTGATAAAGGGAGAAAACTCAAACTGAACTTTTGAAATGACCAAAAAAAATTAACCCCCTTTGTAAGTTTTTTTTTTTAATCTATTTTTAGTCGTGGCGACCTTGACATTGGAGATATTGACGTGATTCTTTCGTGGGACACACCGTCCCATGATGGTGAACAAATGTGCCAAATGATTTTAAAATCTCACAATGAATGACATAGTTATGGCCAGGACAAGCTCATTTATGGCCATTTTTGACCTTTGAACTCAAAGTGTGACCTTGACCTTGGAGATATCGACGTAATTATTTCGCGCGACACACCGTCCAATGATGGTGAACAAATGTGCCAAATGATTTTAAAATCTGACGATGAACGACATAGTTATGGCTCGGACAAGCTCATTTATGGCCATTTTTGACCTTTGAACTTAAAGTGTGACCTTGACCTTGGAGATATCGACGTAATTATTTCGCGCGACACACCCTCCAATGATGGTAAAAACAAATGTGCCAAATGATTTTAAAATCTGACAATGAACGACATAGTTATGGCCTGGACAAGCTTATTCCGCCAGCCCGCCAGCCAGCCAGCCAGCCCGCCAGCCAGCCAGCCCGCCAGCCAGCCAGCCCGCCAGCCAGCCAGCCCGCCCGCATTCGCCAATCTAATAACCAGTTTTTTCCTTCGGAAAACCTGGTTAAAAACGTTAATAACAATTTCAAAGTCACTTTATTACCACTGTTTTAATATTATTAATATTATTTTGTGGTTCTCTCATAGTTTGCTTACTTTATATATCCATATTGTTTCTTTTTTCAAATATTGATTTGAATGTAAACCTTGCCGCACAATATGTAATATCCAAATGTATTTTTTTTATATATTTTACAACACTTTTTTTTTATTTATCAGTCCCATTTATTGATTTGATCCGTCTTATATGGTTCATCTGCTTCCTTGATTTGTGACTTCTATTAAAGAACTGATCGCGCGTGCCCCTACGCGATAACAGACGAAGTGAATGTGGCTTTTACGAATAATAGCACAGTAACAAGAGCTTGTCACAGTAGTGCCCAATCCCCGCCGATATGTGTTTGCTTGTATGACAACATTTGTTTTAGAGAGTAGAATAATATTTGTAAAACATGGCACCTGTGTCATCTATTTATATTTCAATGATCAATTAGTTATATAGTGTTGGAATTATGCTGAAGAGAATAAAATATATGGAAATAAAAGAAAGGGTGGTAATTAAAAAAGAAGACTATAAACAGTTACTGTTCTTGATCACTTAAACTCATCTATTCATTTTACAGTGAATACTTCAGTGTTCAAATTAAAATATTATTGTAAAATTAGATACAGGGAGATATTAAAAATTGAAAAGCTAACATATTAACTATGAACTTAAATATAATTTAAAATTATAAATAAATAAAATATAAATTAAAAATAAAAAAATAAAAAATAAAGGGAGATAATTATTAAACTACGGCCGAAACAGTTGCCATCTGTTTATATTCTAAGTTTAAAGTAAATCCATTGAATAGATTTGGAGTTATGCTCTGGACAAAGTTTCCGACGGATGGACAGACGGACGCACAGACGGATGGAGACTATTACTATATCCCCTCCGAAAAAATATTCGGCAGGGATAAAAAATATTGGGCTGACCTCATGAATAAAAGAAAAAAATATCTTAAACAAATGCTCGAAAGAGTTTTAAAACTAGTGACAATAACTGAAAAAGATGGTTATTCTTATAATTAAACATTTTAAAAATATCTGCCTTTTCCCTAACAATTATTATTTATTTCCCCAATATTCTACACAAGAAGGTATTTAAATAATCACATATCATTACAAAATCATCAAAAAATGATAGATGAAACTCAGACATGACATACCTTGACGTGCGACACTTTTAATTTCCATCTCCAGTTTGTTTAGATCACCCTCAAGCTCTCTTGCCTTAGATCTCGTCTTTCGATACTTTAGACAGATCAACACGAATGCTGCAAAAAAGTGAAACACATTATCAAGATGGTGTCTTAAGATGATGACTAAACATGGAAAATTGTTAAATTATGCCATAGAAAATAAATGACTAGATTCTCATCCAACTTTTGGGGAAAATAGGGGCGGGTGGATGGGTTTTATTGTATATACATTTTTTCATTTTATGTGTCGGACATATTAGTAATGAAATGTTCACCAATTTGTTGGTTTATATGCATAACGCCTATATGTATGTATGTATGTATGTACAATTATATAGACTGAAAGAAATACATTATCAAAGATTGACTATTGTGTTGTATTTTACCCTTTTAATATCATGTTAAACATATTATGACATTCAATAAAACATTGTCATTTGACTAGACAAAACATTGACTAGACAAAGTATTTAAGACAATACAAATCTGTAACAGAACCATATACATTATTTTTCAGTATGACTAGATATCATTGATTAAAACATGGTATGCATTCAATAGACAGCATTTACTATTTCAAGTTCAGTTTGTATTAATTGGATGAAGATGTTGAGAATTAAGATGATACACATTTAATAAGGGAAGTTTCAGGGGTGTCTCCAATACTTAAGTCAATAAAATTTCATAGGCAGCCGACAGTTTGTCTAACTGTGACATCGGGTGACACCTGTGTCCATTCTAATTTATTTCGGCCGACAAAGGCACACACGATTTTAGGGTGGTCAACTTTCAATGGGGCTTGATCATATGAACCACACATGAACTCATCGTACAGGGTCTGCAAGAGTTAAAGTTTCTGCACATTTTGACAACCCGTACAAATATTTTACGGTTGTAACGCCGTTTCTACACCTTAAAATAAGAAACATTTTGTTGTTGTTTTCGCTCGATCACTGAAATTTTAGACGACGCTCGTGCGCTGTTAAAAATCGATAAGCGTTTCAGAGACATTGAGTTGCCGATTCGCACTTCGCTATTTTCGTACTCATTCAGCCGGTTCGTCATTAGTATTTTGCGGCCCAAATTTTTAGGGATTTTTTCAAAATAAAAAACTTTCGGGCGGTACGATTTTCGATGGGCGGGCGGGGATGATAATCTAGGAATTTATTTTCTATGGACTTACATAATTCTAATATGGACACAATGACCACAGCTTTGTTCAAGGCCACACAACTATAGTGCATAACTGTGCATGCAAATTGTTTCTTGCGCTTTGACAATTCATGTTGATGATAGTCTTAAAGTTTCAAATTAATCTTTTAAAAAATGTAGCAGTTGTTTGAAATTGTAACATCGTCTGCAGACAAACTGATGGGGTGGCTGCCAACTGCCTCAATGTGAAGGGCTATTAGACCTTAAGGACTTAACAGTAGGACAAAGAAAACAGCTACTTCAATTCCCTACAATGATTTTGTTGAAGTGGAATTTTCCCTTTTTTTGTTTACAGCATATAAGTCATATCATGGCAGTCATTTCATCAACTGACACTTCAGTAGTAAACTTTAACTAAGCACAAATTATTGTTAGTAACTGGCAACTGACATTAAATGATTAAAAAAAACAAGTGTCTTTATTTCCCCTGTAAAATTTGCATTGCCTTTAAAATTATAAAAAAACATTTTGAATGCAGAGTTTTATGTGAGTTATTTCTTTCTTAATTTTAGGTACCATGTCGACACATTATTTCTATATTGAAATTATTGTGAACTGTCTTTCTTATGTTTATATTTGAAAATGTTTAGTACATTTAAACTCTTCTTTATGATAACTAGGTCACTTGGAAAATAATTGCAATGGTGAGCAATATGTTCTTCTGACCTGCCTGCATTCTTTAACAAATGATGAACTAAATGTTTTTCATACTTGTATGCAGTTTTGTTCGGGAGCCTTGCATATATGATAAGATCTGTTTATTAAGTATCATGTTACATCCAAAATTCTCAACCCCATCAAGGTTATGCCAATTCAGAAGTGGCAAACGTGAATGCTATTGCATATATAGCTTGAGGTTTTAATATTTGCGGGTCGCTCTGGTGTTATGGATATGGTGACCGCCTAGCGACCGGGGGTCATGTGTTTGATCCCCACTGTGAGAGCTTTCTTTAGGTCTCCCAAAAAGACACCAAGTACTGGTGTTTTGTCCAAGAAACGCACTCGACAGCGTTTCAATAAACATAAGGCTTTTGATGCAATCATGCTAAAATAAACTAAATATTTGCGGTGAAACTCTTATATTTTACATTCAAGATAACATAATAGATATGTTCTATGTCTAAAGTCTGAACTTTCCATCGTCTGTTGTTTGTTTTGTTTTTCAATTGTTAAACAAGAGTGCCAAACTGTCACAAGATACGCTCGTTTGAAGGTTTTGGACAACTTTTTAAGCGACCCTGTGACCTATTATTTGACTAGGCATGACCCATATTTAAAATTGACTTAGATATCAGCTAGACGCAACTGCTGACCAAATTTGGTGAAGATCGGATAAAAACTACTTCAATTAGAGAGCGGACACCATGCTAAATGCTTGAAATGAACTAAGTAACCTAGTTTTTGACCCGGCATGAACCATATTTGAACTTAACCTAGATATCATTTCGATACAAATTCTGACCAAATTTGGTAAAGATCGGATGAAAACTGCTTCAATTAGAATGCGGACACCATGCTTAATCCTTGAAATGCACTAAGTGACCCGTGACCTAGTTTTTGACCCAGCATGACCCATATTCAAACTTGACCTACACATCATCTAGATCCAACTTCTGACCAAATTTGGTGAAGATCAGAAGTAAACTACTTCAATTAGCGAGCGGACACCATTCTCAATGTTTAAAACACCCCATTAGTGACCCCGTGACCAAGTTTTTGACCCGGCATGAACCATATTCCAACTTGACCTAAATATCATCTAGATACACTTCTGACCAAGTTTGGTGAAGATCAGAAGTAAACTACATGAATTAGAGAACGGACACCATGCTCAATGTTTGAAACGCACTAAGTGTTCCCGTGACATAGTTTTTGACCTGGCATGACCCATATTCGAACTTGACCTACACATCATCTTGATACCACTTCTGACCAAATTTGGTGAAGATAGGAAGTAAACTACTTCATTTAGAGAGCGAACACCATGCTCAATGTTTAAAAACACACTAAGGGACTCCATGACCTAGGTTTTGACCTGGCAAGGCCCATGATCGAACTTGACCTTCAGATCATCTAGATAAAACATCTGACCAAGTTTGGTGAAGATCGCATGAAATCTACTTGAATTATAGAGCCGACACCATGTTGAATGTTAAAAAACGCACTAAGAGACCCCGTGACCTAGTTTTTGACCCGGCATGACCCATATTCGAAGTTGACCTAGATATTGTCTAGATACAACTTCTGACCAAGTTTGGTGAAGATCGGATAAAAACTATTTGAATTAGAGAGCGGACACTACTGTGGATGCGGCCGCCGCCCGCCAAGGGTGAAACTATAATAAGTCCCGTTTTGAAAAACAGGCCTATAAAAATGGCATATGACACGACATCAGCAATTGTCTTCTTCTTTTTTTATATGGATGATAAAAACACTTGTATGCTCATATTCTTTTGGATACCACTTGTTACACATGAATAAGAATCATACATGCACAAAACAATTATTTTTCTTCATATTGTGTCATCGTATATGAGCCTATGCTCTGGGAAAACGGGACTTTATGCTTGTGCCTAAAGTGTCGTGACAAATTAGCCAGTGCAGTTTGCTTTTATGCATTTTTTTTTAAAGGAAGTCCCATACCAAGAATCCAGTATATGCGGAAAGTGTCGTCCCAGTCCACACAGACCAATATGGGAAAACACCTTAAGCACATGCATTAAGCCCGATTTTACCAGAGAAAATGTTCTGGTACTAACCAAGGACCCCCACAAACACTACAGTTCCTCCTACTGCCCCTACTATAATCACGAAATGATTGTCATCCTTCTGGTATTGCAGCTGACCCAACGTCTGGTTGATGTTGCCAATGAAGATCTAAATCAGACAAACAGGCAACTTGAATATGTGAGTTTACAAAAAACTCCTTTTTTTTAAAAATTTTTATTATTGCATAAACTCTATCTATAATGCCCTCTGGTGGGGTGCAGAAACTTGACAAAAGGAGGGCTTGAACGGAAGAAATCGTGCATTAACAAGGCGATTCACGTGCCGTTCAAGCCCTGTTATGTGTTTTTCATATCCATAATCTGGCCCACACGCAGTTACTTCCCTTCTCCAGCCTTCGACGACGGCGTTCGACGACTTTCCAAGCATAAATGGGGAACTGAATAAGCACCAGTTTCCTCATACATGCAGGGATAATGGCAATGACTATTTCAATCCACTTTTCAACTTATACCATCTGCAATTTCTTGACAACAGCTTTATTGTATTGGCAACGTCAATGAAGTTAAGGTTATTTACTCAATACTTTCAAAAGACTATGCTGTAAATTTAAGTGATTATGTACCTTAAACGATCCTTCTGTAAATTCCAAAATAATTCCTTATTTCTTAATTTGCGCGGCTGCATTTCAACTTTGCATTTATCCACTGCTTAATCACATTTTAGATCGTACACTGCCTTTCCGAAGGTAAAGCCTCGTCATTTCGGATGATGACCGAGTGAGGCATATGTAAAACACAACCTTGAACTGTATTGAAATAATCGAATTATTTTGTCGATGTCGAATGAACAAAACATTGTTTTCAATGATATTTTAATTTATTTTGGTATGTGTGATTTGTTTATGCAATAATAGCGAAAATACACATTTTCTTGGACATGATCATCTGCGGGCGCTCTCAAAATCCGTTCCTGCCCGAGTGCTGCGCACAGGAACGGAATTTGAGAGCGCCCGCAGATGATAATGCCCTCGAAAACGTGTATTATCCCTATAATGGTTTTAAAATGGTATTAAACCAGATAGCTAATATTTCTTTAAAATTAAAAAATCTAGTCCAAAGATAAATATATCTAATGGTTTAAACAATCTTTTCTGAGTCTAATTTGTTATTTATTCCTGACAGATAAGAAACATTAGCACTAGGTATATACACAAACTCTGAGTTGTTCTAAAAATTATAAGTCTATAGAGCTTGTTACAGTAGTGCCAAATCCCAGCCGAAATGTGTTTGCTTGTATGACAACATTTGTTTTAGAGAGTAGAATAATATTTGTAAAACATGGCAGCTGTGTCATCTATTTATATTTCAAGGAACAATTGGTTATAAAGTGTTGGAATTATGCTGTAGAGAATAAAATATATGCAAATGAAAGAAAGGCAGGTAATTAAAAAAGAAGACTATAAACAGTTACTGTTCTTGATCGGTGTATTTTTCATTAAACTCATCTATTCATTTTACAGTGAATACTTCAGTGTTCAAATTAAAATATGATTGTAAAATTAAATAAAGGGAGATACTTAAAATTGAAAAGCTAAAATTTTTACTATGAAATTAAATTAAATATAATTTAAAATTATAAATAAATAAAAAAAATAAATACAAACTAAAAAAATAAAAATAAATAAAGGGTGATAATTAAAAAACTACGTTCAAAAGAGTTATGGTTCATGTTCACTGCACTTCTCCTTTTCGTCATCTGTTTATATTTCTAGCTAACTTCAAGTAAATCTCTTCAGTAGATTAAGAGTTATGCTTCGGGCAAAACATTACTTTGAAATTAAATAAAGGGAGATAATTCAAAAAATAAGGTAGATATAGTTATGGTTCTTAGTCACTGCACTTTTTCTAGTTGCCATCTGTTTATATATCAAGTTTCAAGTAAATACCTTCAGTAGATTATTAGTTATGCTCACGTCAAAATTTTACTTTGAACACATATATAAGGAGAGATAATTCAAAAACTAAGGTAGATAGAGTTATGGTTCTTGTTCACTGCACTCCTCCTAATTGCCATCTGTTTATATTTTAAGTTTCAAGTAAATCCCTTCAGTAGATTAAGAGCTATGCTCCGGACAAAAATTTACTTTGAAATTACTAGTATATACAAGGGGAGATAATTCAAAAACTAAGGTAGAGAGAGTTATGGTTCTTGGTAACTGCACTTCTCCTAGTTGCCATCTGTTTATATTCTTAGTTTAAAGTAAATCCATTGAATAGATTTGGAGTTATGCTCTGGACAAAGTTTCGGACGGACAGACGGACAGGACCAATTACCATATCCCCTCCAAATTTTTTTTCGGCAAGGATAATAAATGAGTCTTATTATAGCTCAGCTTACCTACTCCAGCATTTCTTGGGTTATCTATCTTACCAGTACTCAGTGCACATGAACCAGTGAGAGCAACTGAACTGCGATATGTCTGGGGTAATGAGATTGGTTACAGTGACTGTTTTGGCTTCATATTTTACAGCCACTGCCTTTTGGATTGGGAAAAATAGCCGGAAAAAACATGCAATTGGGAAAATTGAAGCATTATAAATATGATTATAAATGACAGTATTCCAATTGTTTATGAGTGGATGTTAACATGCATTTTAAAATGTATGTTATAAAAAGTTACAGAATTTTAACCCTGTATAATAAACTCAATACATCAATTATTACTTTTATTGGAGAAGTTCTGCATCTTTTTGTGAAAATTTTGGTCAGATTTTTGGGGAAAATGTTTCTTTTTGCAAATGGAAAGCAGCCTGTAAATTTTGAGCAATTTTGAGCAAACAAATCATTGGGCAATGGAAACAATTTAAAACCAATCAAATGTGGCCAGATCCGATTTGAACCCTTGTTCCTCTAAATTTGAGTCCAGTGCTTAACGAACTAAGCTAGCTGGCATGTTTAAAAGAGACTTACATTTACTTCTGGATATTCTGCCCCCTGGATGCCTGGTTTAGGTTGGGTCCTAGGTGCGACACATTCCATGGAGTTCGGCTCTATTTGCACCACCCGACATTGCTCAATACCAATGGTTATGGTCACATCGGAATTTTTAAGAAAATTAAAATTGTCACCCTATAAATCACATTAAAATTCAAGTTATAATTATTTTAAATCATTTGCTAGTCGTTTCTTTTACATGTTTTATGTTTCAAAATTTATTTTCAGACTAAAAACAAACTGTTCTTGTAATTATAATGTTTTAAACAAGAGCACCGCCTTGCGGGTGCAGACCACTCATCTATTTTTCTTTTTGTGGTGTAGGGACATATCTCAATTTCAATCACAAAGGAGGGAGGGGTGGAGTGGAGAGGGGTGTATAGTGTGGGGGTGTGGTCATTTATTACATTATCTTCCAAAAATGCAAACAAAGCAAAAACAATATTTATTTATTTTTTTTGGGGGGGGGATACTTGGGTGGGATGGTTGGACAGTATTTCAAAAATAAAATAATAAAAATAAATATTTGTGTTTTATAACCATGTTTGAACAAAACAAGAGATGCGTTTGTCAGAAACACAATGCCCCCTATTGCGTTGCTTTGATTTTTTTTCTAAACTTGGACCTTGAAGGATGACCTTGACCTTGAACTTCCACCACTCAAAATGTGCAGCTTTATGAGAACGCCGCTTTGAAATATTTTGTTCGACCTTTGACCTTGAAGGATGACCTTGAATTTGAAGGATGACCTTGACCTTGAACTTCCATCACTCAAAATGTGCAGCTTCATGATAACTTCGCTTTGAAATTATTATTTTTTTACCTTTGACCTTGAAGGATGACGTTGACCTTGAAGAATAACCTTGACCTCGAACTTCCACCACTCAAAATGTGCAGCTTCATGAGAACGCCGCATTGATTTTGATTTTTTTCTTTACCTTTGACCTTGAAGGATGACCTTGACCTTGAAGGATGACATTAACCTTGAACTTCCACCACTCAAAATGTGCAGCTTCATGAGAACGATGCTTTGATTTTTTTATATTTTTTTTGAACTTGAAGGATGACCTTGAACTTCCACCACTCACAATGTGCAGCTTCATGATAACGCCGCTTTGATTTTTTAATATTTTTTTTTACCTTTGACCTTGAATGATGACCTTGACCTTGATGGATGACCATGACCTTCCACCACTTAAAATGTGCAGCTTCATGATAGGGCCATAATTCCATAAAAATGACAACCAGAGTTATGCAACTAGTCCTTTACTGTCCCCTTATGATAGTTTGCGAGTGTTCAAAGTATGAAAGCAATATCTATGATACCTTAGGGGTAAAGTGGACCAAAACACAAAACTTAACCAAATTTCCAAGTATAAAGGGCCCATAATTCCGTCAAAATGCCAGTCAGAGTTACATAACTTTGCCTGCACATTCCCCTTACGATAGTTAGTGTTGCAAGTATGAAAGTATGGGTCCTAGGTGCGGAACATTTCATAGAGTCCGGCTGCTTTATTTCCACCACTCTACATTGCTTTATACCAATGGTTATGGTCACATCAGAATTTCTAAGCTTTAAATTGTCACCCTATAAAACACATTGAAATTCAAATTATAGTTAATTAAAATCATTTGCTGGTTGTTTCTTTTACATGTTTTATGTTTCAAAATTCATGTTCTGAAAAAGAAACTGTTCTTGTTATTATAATGTTTTCAAAATTGCATGCAATGTTAAATGTATGTGTTGTTTAAGGTATTTGTAAACCTGTAAAAGAGCGTAACTGTTTTGCTGGATGAAGAAATCCAAAGTATTTATAAGCATTTTCTAGTTAGTCTCTTAAGCACTAGTGAATACAGCTCAATGTAATAAAATGATGATATGATTTGTACTTCACTTTAAGGACAGTTTGTCAATAGATTTTGTGAATTGTTGTGCATAAATGTTGTGTTTTTTAATGAGCTTCATTCTCAGTAAACTGGATTTTTGTTTAGAAAAGACTTCCTATAACACAACAAATTCCATAAATTTCAGGCTTGTCTAGGTCACCTCTTTATGCACATGCATTAAGCCCAGTTTTCTGAGAAGGAGCCTACAAAGAAAGATTTCTGACTTACACCAAATGAATGTAACTTACGTGGACAGTGAGAAATTGCTCGTCAGCTTTAAACAGCTGCATGCCATTGGTGAACTTGGACAATGATGGATCGTAGTAGTATTTCAATGTAAATGTTTTCTCAATTCCATCCAGTTTCACAACAATCTGCACTTCCTGACAGCCCAAACATTCTGCGGATCTTTTATTGCGTCTAGATTGAAGTTCAGATTTGATTTTTGCAGGCGCTATAGGCACTTTACAATACAAGATATTGGAAGAGTTCACCTCTGCCAAGCATGACTCTGACTGGAAAATGGCATGTAAAAAATAGGTTAAATAAAATGTCTGAGAGGTCATATAATCAAATACATGTGCTATGAAATTTAATTGCTAAAAGAAAAAGTCAAAATATTTTATCATAAGGAAAATGTATCTCATCAACATTCACTAAACATATGCCTTCATTTTAATTGGAGTTTGTGTTTAAGTTCATTAAATTCATATTATTAAATGCAGATGAAGAAACTTTGTTCTTTCCATCACAGTCCTTAATTAAAATAACTTACACTTTCTGCTTCATAATTTTGAATAAACACTCTTGGATGTTGAGCATTGCGCAAGTTGTCCCCTGTCACTGTAAGAATGGTACCACCACTGTAACATAGACACCACAACATGAAAGTCTAAGACTGTCTGAACTTATACATCACAGTATTTTTATACCTGCACTTATGTTTTACAGAATGTTTACATCTAAATGTTTGAATTGCTGTATTTTTACATCTGAATTTCTGCATCACAATATTTATATTTAAACTTTTGTTTGTACAAATGTATTTTTATATCTGATTTTTTGCATTTTTTGTTATAGTTAACATTTAAACCGACAATCAAATAAATTGTATTACTGATTGATAAGAGTTGACACACACATGTAATGCTGCAGACACAAAAGGATCAAACATAGTATTCTAACCCTTAATATATGATTTTCACATGTCAAAATGCATGCCAGACTGTGTATTTGAGCTTCACTATAACGTTACCAATACACAACATGTTTTGGTAATTGAAACCAGTTTTTCAGCGTGCCACAATGTATGAATAAAGTAAATAATTAAAGGTAATTTACAAGCTGAAATTAAGTGCTAACAAGGTTTTACTATAGCCATATAAGGAAAAATGTTACAGCCATAGGCGGCATATTTTTCAAAAGACAGGCACCATTTTCAAACTCAGCCCAGATGTCATAAGAACAAATGTTCTGACCCAGTTTCATGGAAATTTGAACTAAAAATGTGACTTCTAGAGTGATAACAAGGTTATACTAAAGTCATATAAAGTAAAACGCCTCGCCCCCTGGCGGCCGTGTTTTTAAACAGACCGGAAAATGTTTCGAACTCGATATCATTGGAACAAAGGTTCTGACTCAGTTTCATGAAGATTGGACAATAAATGTGAAATCTTGAGTGTTAACAAGGTTTTTCTATAGTCATATAAGGAATACTGCTCAACCCCCTGGCAGCCATGTTTTTCTTCCAAAAGGAACCATTTTTTAACTCGTCCAAGATATCATAGGGACACATGTTCTGACCAAGTTTAATGAAGATTGGACTAAAAATGTGGCATCTAGAGTGTTAACAAGGTAAATGTTGACGACACAGGATGGACAAAAGGGGATCACAAAAGCTCACCATGAGCACATTAGGTAAGCTTAAAACATAAAGATAACATTCTATTTAGTGCATTTGTAATAAGAAAATACACTATTTACAGTTCAAGGTTAGCCTAGTGCATACATAAACTTTTTTGTTTTGGTAATGGTGAATAATTAAGATTTTCCAGTTTCTCTTAATACTCAATATAAATTTAATAATTTATTTTTGAAAATTTTGTTGCTGGTTTTCTAGACCTTAAAACATAGGGATTGCATTATATAGTGCTTATGGTAATAATAATAAAAGTTATAGTAAAAACATTCAGGTTTTGTTGTTGTAAAAATGAAGATTACCTCAGAAACCCACGTTGCGGATCGATGCTTTTTATTTCTGGGTTTTCTAAGAAGGAGAATGTGAACTCCGGTAAAATGTCAACATCATTCAACTCTACCTCAAAAGTTTCATTAATTGTAAAATCTCCTGTTGGTATTTGTCCACTTATAACATAATCCATCTTCCTGCAAATAAATAAAAAATTGCAAGAGGTGTGTATATTTGGCATAGAAAACGATAAAAACCTGTTACTGAACGTTTGTATACCAGTTTATCTAGATGTGTCACATACACAGAATACACCATCACTCATAATTGCATTGTAAAACATTTACGTAACCCCCTTCACCCAACTAGCATACATATCCACATTTTCTTTTGTCACACTTGAAAGTCTGCTTAATGGGTATTATTCAACAGTATTCCCAGTACTTTAAACAAGAGCACCGCATAACGGGTGCCACGCTCGGCTACGAAAGCTTGTCAATTTTTTTAAGAGGTCACAGTAAACTTGACCTCAAAGTTGTAGGTGGAAGCAGTTTGATTTTAGAGGCAATGTTAAGGTTTTTGTTAAAGTTTTATATAAGAGGTCACAGTGACCTTGACCTTTGACCAAGTGAACCAAAAATAGGTGTGGCATGTAGAACTCATCAAGGTGCAACTACATATGAAGTTTCAGAGTTGTAGGTGGAAGCACTTTGATTTTAGAACCTATGTTAATGTTTGATATTAGAGGTCACAGTGACCTTGACCTTAGACCTAGTGACCCAAAAATAGGTGTGGCGTGTAGAACTCATCAAGGTGCATCTACATATAAAGTTTCAAAGTTGTGGAAGCACTTTTATTTTAGAGTCAATGTTAAGGTTTTAGCACGACGCCTACGGCGGACAGCGGACGGCGGACGAGTTTGCTATGACGAAAGCTCAGGTTTTTTCCGAAAACAGCCTCGCTAAAAACTACCGGTACTGTACCTATTTATTGTCATGTTATAAAGGCTATATGACATCGACCTTTGTCCTGCTGGCCTCAATATCAATAAGCTTTTACCTTCATTATTTGTAATCATTTGTATGATTGTAGGTCAAAGGATTCTCTTGATATGTTGCAAATGGCCAATGGACCAACCTACCAACTGATGGACAAGTGCAAATACACAAACTCCCACACGCACACACGTCTCTTGGAAGCAATTGTTTGAAGAATACTTTGCACATAAACCACTCATTTACGGTCCCATATTTCCAGGGTTCTCCCAATACAAGTTTATCATAACCAAGCATTATTTTTTTTAGAAAAAAACTGGACACATACCCTGTACTGTTCTTAATAAGGGTGACATTGAATCCAATAAGATTTGTCTGTGATCTTTGAAGCTTAAGAGTTTCCAGAAATCTGTTCCCAATACCAAGGTTCTCCCCATACAAGGTTATTATGGTCCCACCTTTTCTAGGTCCATATTCTGGTTCGACATGTGTTATACTGGAGTTCTGGAGATAAAAAGGAATAGTATTACATATATGTACAATTAATTTGCTGTAACAGTTTTGTTCTTTCATATTTAAAAAACATAAGTTTATAAAGACAATAACTGATAGAAAAAAAAGTTGACATCAACATCAGCAACAAAATGCATAACAGCAGCAAAGTAAAGAATGGAAAGATTATCAGCACATTCTTTCTTGAAATGTAGACTGGCAATATAAATTACTATAATTAGACACAGAATGCTCATCTTCACTATGAATATGCATGAAATAATTGTGCTATTTATTAAATATTTCTCATTCACACAAAAAATAGTTTAAATATATATGATGTGATTAAATAAGAAAAAAAAGTGAGGCAAAAACATAAAGCAAGGAATTACATTTTAAGAGCACCATGTTGTTTCTTACCTTTAATATTAGTGACTGAATGTTAAGTGTGCGAGAAGAATGCCCAGGAATGCTAAATGTGGTGCTGTTTCCCATAGGTGATCCAGTTGCTTTACATTGGAACCTGTCATGAATTTGAACGTTTTTAATAATCAGAAAGATAAAGACTTTAGCTGTACGATGAAATAACAAGTGATGATTGTCAGGTGTGTGTTTGACACTAAAGAATGACTTACATCAGTTCTGCTTAATATATAAGAACGCATGGATCTAACACATTTTCAGGTTATATTATACTTGAGAAGATGAATTCACCAATTTTGTTAGAAAGTGTGGCTTCTGTAAACTTGTAACAAACTTGCTGGAAAAATTTAATAAAACAGGGTATGACAGCTTTCATATTTTTGTATCGCAAGCTTTTAATTGTACAAAAAACATTAAATATATTATTCAGAGTATTTTTACAAATATTATTACATAATTTCATCCTGTGTTGTTTCTAAGTCATGTAATTGGACAAATGGTGGATATTAAGAGAGTGAATATGATCAATAAGTTATCTTCAGTATTTATTAAATTTTTGTAAACTATTTATAATTGTTGTTCTCTTTTTCCCAAAAAAACCCCACATATTTGCAATATATATTAAGTAACATATATTTACCCAATCCGTACAGTACGCATAAAATCTAGAGGATCATCAGGTTCATATGTGATATTTTCTAAAATGAGTGAACAGGATTTTCCTGACACTGTCGCAGATGCGATTGGTTCTGTTTCCACAATACCAAACTCAATACCCATCATAGTCACATCCACTGTACCATTGTATGGACCATCTTCCGGTGAAATCTAAAGATCAAGCAAAATTAGTATTAATAGTGTACAAGTTATAAAAAGAAATGATAAATTTTATTTTCTACAATTACTTTACTACAATTGATGCTACAATGCCAAAGCTGGTCCAGATTATGCTTAGGTAATGAAAATATTGAGTATTTTCAACTGTCAACAAAAATTAGTAACCAAAATATAAGTGATTATTATCAATTGATTAAAATTAGTATTCTTGTTAATAAAATAGACAAAGCACAATTTAGCATATTAACAATAACGGCTTAAAACCTGAGAAAACTATATTTTATTTAACTCTGTAGAAAGATTACATCTCCACTTCACATCAAGATCAAATACAGCAGGTATTTCCTCATTTTCTCATTTGACTATACTATATGCTATACTAAACTTAAATACCTTTGTTATTGTGGGAGCCCCACAAGTTGCATGACTAAGGTCATCTTTAAACATGCATCCATTTGTTCTGTCCCAGACACAATTATATCTTGAAGTGTTCAAACCCTTGCAGTAATTACAGTATCCCTCAGCCAACTTTGAGCAGTTGTAGATTGTGACTGGAAAATATAAAATGTATTATCAAACATTGTCATGACAAAAAGTATTTATATAACCCCTTACCTATCATATCCACATCTATACCTTTTCTAGTCCCTTAGAAAATGTAATTTAAGATAATGCTTATTTAAATCGATTTAAGGTTTTAAGGAATCATTTCCAAACCTATGGTACTGATGAGCAGTAAACAGCATAAAACCAGAACAGACTGCTAGTATTAACTCACAGGCTGTTCCAGTTTAAAGCTGGTTTTAAATAGCCATTTTCACTTACTTTTGAGTGGGAAAAGGTTAAGCATGATTCCATGTGTTTGCTGATTAACAAAATTTTATTTCATTACTTGGTGGGTGTTCTTTTGGGGTATCATCATATACTGTGAAACCATTATTATTCGTCAGGCATTAATTGTTGTCTATTTCGTCAGTGGACTGAGTGACGAATTTAAAATTCTAACAAATAATTATGTCCAATGTTTAAACAAAATTGAGACTGAATAACTGTACGCATTAGACATTAAAACTCAATGTAATCTACGCATACATACTTTGTCTGTTACGTAATCAAGATAAATCTGGTTTTGACACAAAGAGGTGCACATTATACAGTACTTAACTTAACTTGTCAATAGAATAAAATAATAAGGGCCCATAACTATCACCTGATAACAAAAGATTATTTCATTGGCATGTGACAATTAAACAGGACTCCAAAGTGTCCTCCGTTTTCCCCGCCACCATTTGTCGCAACCACAAATCTGCGATTATTGCGGACATGTACTACAAACAAATTGGTTATTGACTGACACAATGTTTTAATCAAAATTGTATAGTCGCACATTTAAGACAAGCAACAGATTACCAATACAATACAGGGCAATACATACAAGACAAACATTCAACGAATAAAAATTTCTAAAACTAGGGCCACCACTTTAAAATGGTGCATGCAAATGACAGGGGTTTAAAATGGTTTTATGGCTTTGCTTCTAAAAAGCAATTAAACAATAAGAAGAAGATTAAATTGCAATATTAAAATTATTCAGTTGTTATGATAAACTAGAGACACAGAATAACAACTTTCCGAGGCAAGAGGAAATAAAATTAATATATGTATCATGTAAAACCCTCCTCATTGAGAAGCTTTTAGAACCTAGCGCACACATTTCATATTATTGACAAGCTTTCAGATTCTAGCGCACAAACGTCATATTATTGACAAGCTTTCAAAACCCAGCATACAGATTTCATATTATTGACAAGCTTTCAGAACCTAGCGCACAAACTTCATATTATTTACAAGCTTTCAAAACCTAGCGCAAAATTTTCATATTATTCACAAGCTTTCAAAATCTAGAACACATATTTAATATTATTGACAAGCTTTCAGAACCTGGCATACAGATTTCATATTATTGAAAAGCTTTCAAAACCTGGCACACAGATTTAATATTATTGACAAGCTTTCAGAAACTGGCATACAGACTCAATATTATTGACAAGCTTTCAGAACCTAGCATAAATATTCCATATTATTGACAAGCTTTCATAACCAAGAATACAGATTACTTATTATTGACAAGCTTTCATAACCAAGCATACGGATTCCACATTATTGACACGCTTTCAGAACCTAGCATAGAGATTACTTATTATTGACAAGCTTTTTAGAACCTAGCATACAGATTCCTTATTATTGACAAGCTTGCATAACCAAACATACAGATTCCACATTATTGACAAGCTTTCAGAACATAGCATACAGATTCCTTATTATTGACAAGCTTTTAGAACCTAGCATACAGATTCCATATTATTGAAAAGCTTTGAGAACCTAGCATACAGATTCCATATTATTGATAAGCTATCAGAACCTGGCATACAGATTCCATTTTATTGACAAGCTTTGAGAACCTAGCATACAGATTCCATATTATTGAGAAGCTATCAGAACCTGGCATACAGATTCCATATTATTGACAAGCTTTCAGAACCTAGCATACAGATTCCATATTATTGAGAAGCTTTCAGAACCAAGAATACAGATTCCATATTATTGACAAGCTTTGAGAACCTAGCATACAGATTCCATATTATTGACAAGCTTTCAGAACCTGGCATACAGATTCCATATTATTGAGGAGCTTTCAGAACCTAGCATACAGATTCCATATTATTGACAAGCTTTCAGAACCTGGCATACAGATTCCATATTTTTGAGAAGCTATCAGAACCTGGCATACAGATTCCATATTATTGACAAGCTTTCAGAACCTGGCAAAGAGATTCCAATCATTCCATATTATTGACAAGCTTTCAGAACCTAGGGCACATATTCCAGTCCAGTGTAATGAATATAAGGTGGAGGTTGTAAACTAGAATGTAAAATTATGCAGTACATATCTTGGCTGAATATGCATTATACTCATATTGTTTATAATCAACTCATTTAAAATTCATATTCAAGCTACATAGACAAAAATGCACATGAACAACTTAATATGATTAGCATCATTCCTTGAATTTAAAATCCTGTACGCTAAAAAGGGTTGGACAAGTTTGTCAGACAAGTTTTTGTCAGGGGCAGACATCTTTGATAATTTGAAAGTACCCCCTCTACTTGGGGGGTTGGTGTGGGGAGCAAATATAATCTGTTTGAATATTCTGAATAATAAATGATGTTTGCCAATCATAGAATTCTTAATTAATTTTGAATATTTCCAATTCTTTAGAAATGTCTAACAAATTTGTTCCTCATCTGTTTCTCTATTTTCAAAACAGTTTGTGTTACTTATTTGAAGGAATAACAAATATATAACTAATACAAAATATCTTGTTTACCTGTGTAGTTGTTATAATCATCCAGATCCACCCACAAATCAACAGTAGAACTACTGTTTGAGTACTTCACGGATATCTTCTTGTGCAATTTGCTGACAGTTATCTGCAGAAATATTGTATTATTTCATAAATAACTAAATCACCTTGATACCAACTATCGATAATAATAAACACGTGTTAACTAGATATTTGTCCCATACGATTCAAGTGCCTCTAAATTAATTTAAGTCAAAACTGTCGCTTTAATAAATGTTTAATATTAATTTTCAAAGTGGGGTAACATGATTTTGGTAAATAAGAAATTGACATAAGCAACACATTTTTAAGAAGCAACAGGTTTGTTCACGAACAAGACTGCCACTCCAGCACCTCCTCTCTGAATCAGCTGTATTTAAGGGAAAATAACTACAGAATGTATCACAGGAAAAGAAACAGTTTCATGCACATCTGCATTTCGTGGTAATAGCATGTTTGAAATTTACATATACTCAACTGAGAAAATGTTTAACATTTTGTACAACAGCCTGTGCTTTTTATGGACTACTTACTGATCTGGTAATATAGCATGTCAGTTGAGATGAAGCTGCAACACATGGGGTCTCCCCGAAGTCTTCAACACTCAGCCTAAATTTAATGTTCTGTAAAACAATAAATGCAATGAACGATTGTAACAAAGTGATGTATCAATCAAACATTACAACAAAAGAGAAACACAAAAGTTGATTAAATGGTAAATTTATCTGAATCATGGTCAATTTGCTATACTTTGATTCTTACTCATATGATCTTCTTGAAAAAACATTAAGACATGTTTTCGAATTCATTTGAAAGTTTTACCTATCATATGTAGACAACACGTTTTCTAAATTTAGTAAAGGTTGTGTGACACATTTAGAAAACACAGTTGGATCAATTAAAAAAAAATTCTTTAAGAAAATAATTCATTAAGTCATTTAAAATGGTAAAAAAACAAAACAAGAAAGGGTAAGATTGTCAGCAACTTAAGTTCAGAAGACTATATTCTTCAATCAAATCCATCACCAACCACCCTGTACACATACTTTTGAAAAAAAAATAACTTATATATATGTCAGTCTGTACACATACAAAGCAAAATACATACACTTGAATTGGTGAGTACGTCATTGTTCACATTGATTGTCAGTGAACGATTGGTTCCACTCGGAAGGTAGAGCTGGTCCTTGTGGTTTGAGAGCCGTGGACACGTAGCATTGCTTAACTGTAATGTAATGAAGATGCATTTAGCATTTGTCTTGATTGTTCATTTTATAAGTATGCTTGAAAGAAAGCCTTGATGAAGGTCAGTTTTGTATGTTGTTCCAAAAACCGTAACTAATTTGGTAGCAAATAATGAATACTTACTACGTTTAAGCATTTAAATTACCATAAACAAAGAAAGATTTCTTTTTCAGATCACTTTTTCAAATATAATCCTAAAGTTATAAACATGCTCTATGAATGCAATGAAATGTTTATTCATTTTATGCCTCAATGTAACAGCAATAGTCTTCCCAATCAGTATGGCAATGTGTTAAATAGTTTTTTTCCGAAATTTCATAGAAATATTATAGAATACATAGAGTATCATTATGGAACATAGCAATAGAATTCCAAAAAGAAGACCAATATTGTATTAAAACTTGTAAAAAACAGTACCAAGCAATAGCTTTCAATAAAAGAAGAGTAAAAGAAGACAGAACATTGTATTCTATCTTTCCCAAATGATCTAAAATGTCATTTAGGGTTATTATTCTGAACTAGTGCATACATGAAGCAAAACAAGATTTTAGATAAATCAAACCTACACTAACAGCATGTTGACAGGCTGCATTCAGTGGACGACATTGTCCTTCCAATGGGCACCAGGTACATTTGGCACCTTCTGTGCTTGTGCACTCCCCACAACTGATGAGATGCAAAACTTTTGCATAACCATGTTTTCACAAAACAAGTATCTGGTATAAAATATCCTTTTTATTGGGTCCCCTATCTTATTATTTTTAGTATTCACAAGACCTCATCAAAATTGATCTTTCAGTTAAACTTATCAGCTGGATATTGCAGCTTTTTACAAAATTCAGTAGCAGTAGTTTTTTGAGTATAGTATGTTAATGAGGTAAGAGTACTGAGACACATTCTTGCTTCTCACATTAGGCAGCCATAGGGGTGGAAGGACCTAATAAGATTTGTAACTCACTCGCACGCAAGCACAAAGATTTAACCTAACTAGAGCTTTGTCACAGAGGTGACATATACCCCCACGTGCCGCATTGACACAGAATATTTTGCATGTTGTCTTAAAACAAACAGCGGACACTATGCTTAATGTTTAAAACACATTAAGTGACCCCGTGACCGTGTTTTGGACCGGGCATGGCCCATATTCGAACTTGACCTACACATCATCTAGATACAACTTCTGACCAAGTGTGGTGAAGATCGGATGAAAACTACTTGAAATAGAGAGCGGACTCCATGCTGAATGCGAAAAACATACTAAGTGACCCGTGACCTAGTTTTTGATTTGGCATGGCCCATGTTCAAACTTGGCCTTAAGATCATCTAGATAAAACTTCTGACCAAGTTTGGTGAAGATCGAATGAAAACTGTTTAAATTAAAGAGCGGACACCATGCTGAATGTTTAACAAACACAATAAGTGACCCAATGACCTAGTTTTTGACCCGGCATGACCCATATTCGAACTTGACCTAGACATCATCTAGATACAACTACTGACCAAGTTTGGTGAAGATCGGATTAAAACTACTTGAATTAGAGAGCGGACACCATGCTCAATGTTTAAAACGCACTAAGTGACCCCGTGACCTAGTTTTTGACCTGCCAAGACCCATGTTCAAACTTGGCCTAGACATCATTTAGATACAACTTCTGACCATGTTTGGTGAAGCTTAGATGAAAACAACTTGAATTAGAGAGCGGACACTTAATACGGACCGACAGACAGACCGACAGACATGTTCACTCTTATATACCCATCTAAACTTTGTTTGTGGGGGTATAATGACCTTGTTTTTTTCAAGCATATTACCCAGATTCCACTTTTGGCTACATATTGTCAAGATGAAAGTTTTGATCCAGTTTCATCAAGATTGAGTCATAAATAAGGCATCTAGAAAGTTAACTTGGACTTTCTAAAATTTGATCTCGTGACCTATTTTTTATCATATGTAACACAGATTCAAACTAGGCCTAGATTGTATCAATATAAATCATATGACAAAGTTACATTAAACTCATTCTAGTTTTTTAAGCAAAAGTGAGCTTGACCTTGGCCACAAATGTAACATCAGGCTAGGTCTGCATGTAAGCTTTTTACATACAAAATGCCAACATAATTTATGTTTGAAGATTTACTTAAATGATTGATTTTATTCATGCCATTGACCCAACTGTCCCCGTAAAGCAATGAAATTCCATAGATTATTTGTATAATTGCAACTTTCCTAGTATTGCATCTTAAACAATTTGAACCATTGAATACTGCATGTCATAATAGTACCTATACTCAGTTCTTAAACATCGTTTGCAAGTTTTTGTTGAATTAATAATTTTGAGTAAATAAAGCATGCATATACTTGTCTTTTATTAATCCTTTTATTTCTTACCGGTATTTAAATAATTTAAAAACAACATAATACTCAAAACTAAAATACACACAATACAAAATATTTAACTATAGTTATACAGGTCAATGGCTTGTACCAAACTTATATGATTGTTTAAAGCATTAATAAACATGCCTATTGTTTACCACTTTTTTTGACAACTAATCATTTCTGTCACACCAATACCCCCTTTGGTCATGAATATCTTCTTGATATGGACTTAAGTCAGGGTTGCAAACATATGTGTATTTTCAGGACAAATTAAATTGGTAATTAACAACGAGGGCAAACAATGCATTAATAAAATATCATGGTTTGTACTGTGTTTTTTTTCAATCACATCTAAGTTTTGTTTTTTATATTTGACTGTAAATCGGACGGAACCATTAACCATATTGGTAGTATCCTGTCATATCTATGAATAACAATTCTTTAAAGCATGTAAGCGCTTGGACTATAGCTATAGTGGAAGTCAAAACTTAATTCAGAAAAAAATCAAGCAACCTTAAAGCAAGCAAAGTTTTATCCAAGTACAAGTAGTAAATTTAATAACACACAAGTTTAAACGTACTTCTTGAAGTTCACACATTCATAAATGAGGAATGGAGCTTCAGTCAGCAGAACGTGTGTATTATTCACTTTAACACCAAACTGCAGCATCAGTGTCAGTTGAACATTGTTTTGAACTGGAATGACTAAAACAATTTAAAAAAACGACTATAATAAATGTGTTAATTGTGTACCTACCATTTTTCAACCATCAACACATAAGGGATACTTCTTCATATCATTATGAAGAATGAATTAAATTTCACAAATGATTAAAGAAACAAGTGTGCCATGATTGCCCTTTAGTGCTCACCTTAGTTCATGGGCACCCATGGCTGAAAAAATACTTCAACGTGTTATCCAGTTTTTTACCACAAATGTCCAAAATTAAAACATGGCTTATATATTGTCAAGATAAACATTCTGAACAAGTTTTATCAGGATTGAGTCATAAATGTTGCCCTACAGTGGTAACAAAGGTTTTATAAGATTTGACCTGTTGATTTAGTTTTTCTATGCACATTACCCAGTTTTAAACACAGAATATGTATTGCAAAACTCTACATTTGACTAAGTTTCATCAATATTGAATAATTACTTTGGATTTGGGAGTTGACAAAAGGTTATTTGAAGATTTGACATAGTGCCATAGTTTTTGGACACATGTAAAATATATTTGATATAATCCCAGAAAATGTCAAGATAAGGAAAAATGCTCCGCTCAAAGGTGGACATGTTTTCCACCAACTGGAACCATTTTCTTGCCACGTTTAATGATTATCAGAAAATAAATGTGATCTCTAGAGTGTTGACAAGGTTTTACTATAGGCACTATAGGCATATTAAGAAAAATGCCCCGTCCCCTGGGGGCCGTGTTTTTCAACCAACCGGAATCATTTTCGAACTCGTCCGAGATATAATGGGGACGAATCTTCTAAGTTTCATGAAGATCTGAAATAAATGTGGCCTCTAGCAAAGCCCTGGTGGGGGCACAGGGGGTTAACCCCATTGAGGCTCCAGAAATTTAGCCAATTAGAAACCTTTTTAAGTAAGTTAAAAATTAAAAAAATATATATATAGATTGCTATTCATAGCTTTATTGCGATTCCAATTCTGACAACGTGGTATCGAAGAAGACATCTCGAAGTCCGACAGCTGTAAACTTCACAAACTGCATATCTGGTTTATTACAATACTTTGCAGGTGGTTTTTATTGAGTTACTTGAACTAGCGTCTGCCAATAGGGTATCTACCCCACCCACCCCACTAAAAGTGACTCAACGAGTTTACGCAATATGGAAAAATGGCCTCGGCAGCGAGCCAAAAAACCGGAATTCCCGGAAAACTTTCACCCTTGTATGCAGCCATATTATGAAATATGCCCCGCCCCCTGGCGGCCATGTTTTTAAAGGAACCGTAATAATTTTCGAACTCGTCCAAGATATCGTTGAGACAAATCTTCTGACAGAATTACACGAGGATTGGACAATAAATGTGACCTCTATAGTGTAAACAAGGCAAATATTGACGCAACAAGACGGACAAAAAGCGATCATAAAAGCTCACCATGAGCACATTGTGCTGGTGAGCTAAAAGCAATAGCTTACAAGCACTAAAAAATTATATACTTTTCTATGAGTTAAATAAATATTTCATCATTCACTGAAAATAATTTTATTTTATTTTTATTGTATGCTTTGGTACAATAAAAAAACAGGCAATCGCAAAAAATACTTTAATGTCTTTGTTAGTGTATAAGGACATCATCTAAACATGCGCTAAAAAAGTCTCTACTTTTATGAGTAGGTTATGGTCACAATGTTTAACAATAGACTTATAAGAAAAACTGCCCTAACATTTCATTACCATACTTTTAAACAACTAACTATAATTGTCAAGATACATAGCAGTTTTTAATGTTTTGAGCAAATCACAAAAAGTGGGTTGAAAATAGTGACTTTGACTTTTCAAATGGTTTTACTTCAGCCACATAAGGAAAACTGCCCTGCCTCTTGGGCGATAAATGTGACCATTAGATTGTGTTGTCTTTAATTTGACATATAATCCTGGTTTTTTTTCACCTCAACTTACCCAGTATCAATATTGGCAAAGATACTATTGTGACTATTGTTTTGACCAAGTTCAATACAGATTGCGATAAATGCAGCTTTTTTAATCTTCAAAAGCTGTTTCTTTTATTTGACTTTGTGACCTAGATTTTGACTCCACATGTCCTTATTTTGAAATAAGCTGAGGTTGAGGCAACTGTTCCTACAAAATTTCATGACGATTGGGCAATGCATGTGGCCTATGGAGTGTTAACAAGGCAAATGTTGACAATTGACATGCATGACGCATGAGAGACCAAAAGTCATCAAAAAAGCTCACTATGAGCATGCTTAAAGTTCTGTTCAGCATTTTACTTACATACAGGTAATTCTTTAATGTAAAACACACTAAGATGCATATTGAAGTCAATGCAAAATTTTAACACACAAGTTTCCCACCATTCATATTGCATGTGAACATTGCACCATTTCTGGTTGCATTTGTGATTGTTCCATTTGATCGACAAAAGTATTGATACATCGGACCATCAGGCTGACTCGGTGAAGGTCTCAATTGAATGACAACCTGAAACAGAAAAATGTTTGAACTGAATGTGATCTGTTAAGCATGCTTCAATAATAATAACAAGAGATGTGTTTGTCAGAAACACAATGCCCCCTATTGCGCCGCTTTGAAGCCATACATTTGACCTTTGACCTTGAAGGATGACCTGTCACCACACAAAATGTGCAGCTCCATGAGATACACATGCATGACCAATATCAAGTTGTTATCTTCAATATTGCAAAAGTAATCACAAAACTTTAACCAAGGTTAAAGTTTTGGGACAGAATGACAAAATGACAGAGTGACAGAATGAAAGACAGACAAGCCAAAAACAATATACCCCCAATCATTCGATCCGGGGGCATAAAAAGTGGAATTTAAAAACCATACATATAAATTATAACAAAATTTAGGCAATAATGTATCACTTTTAAAGTGGATAATTTTTTTTTCAGATTTCAGTATTAATTTTGAAAAATTGAAAATTTGTAAGAAATTTTAGGAATGGTTTAGATAGGAAGTGTTGTTTAAAACCTAGTGAAATATTGTTGATGATGTAGCAAAACATAACTTGAACACAAAGAATTTTAATGCTTACATTATAGGCATTTTTCACTGTTGAATAAAATTGTGTCATTGTGTCGTATGAACAAATCTGCATGTAAACTACATTTGGACTCAAATCGTACATCAAATCATTTCTGTCTTCAGTTGTCAAAACACCTATATACTGTTTGATTCCAATAATGTCGCTTTAATGGTATTACCATTTGTATTCATTTGCTTCTTAATATTAAATCACGTAAACTTGTTTTATTAGTAGCACAGCCCCATTAATATTTTTATTTAGTACCGCCCTTGGAATTTGTTCACGTCATTATGTCATTATGGATTTTTGTGACGTCATACGACCGACTTTCCCAGTTGTAATCTACATGCATAGGTCATTGGGTTTATAATGTTCCATTTTATTTATATTTTCTCTCTGATAGGCGTTTCTTGTTTGATTTAATTATGTTTAATTGTTTTAGCAGTCACATAAACAACCAAGCTATGTAATATGGAATTTTTACACCCATTATTGCTGCTTCTTCCTGTATTTGCGCGATGATTATCTGAGAAATTAACTCTATGATTCTACATTCTCAAATCTTTTCTATAAAGAAGGAATGTAGTTGACAATTGTTAATAGTTTTATTTGATCGTTCGTCAAAAAGTTGTAATTCTGTTACTCTTGTATCTTCAATGCAATTGAGTAATTAAATAGTAATTAAATTGAATGCGTTTTAATTCCCTTTTATTATTGTTTAATTTGAGTTACAATGCTATGACGTTAAATTTTATTTACACTTAAATGTATTATGAATATTGCTGGGCCAAGTGTGAGGTTGAGCGCTCTATAACCAGGTTTAAACCCCCAATGCTTTGCATTGACCGTTCCAAGGCGGTGACCCCAGCTTTATTCATATTTTGTGTTTATGTTGGTTTGTATTGTGCTGTATTGTGCTGTTATGTACTGTTTGGGCAATCGGTCACTTGCCTTAAGTAAAGGACCAACTAATTGTTTTTAATGAAAATTCAATACTGCTCCAGCAGCTGGAGTTTCACTTCTTTATATTGGAAGAATAATACAAACAAAAAGGTATGTACATTTTGTATAATCAAATGGCAAAAATACAACTTAAGTAAACAGGTATGTACATTTTGTATAATCAAATGGCAAAAATACAACTTAAATATAAGTTACAGAGAAACAGTTTTTCCTCATTGCTCCAGACCAGCCTGCTCATCCATGCAAAAAAATTCAAGTTTGAAGTGGAGATCAACAGTTCTTATATATTATAGACCACCTTTACCTTTACATAACAGGTAATTAAAATACTAGCTGGTCCAATAGGTATACTATTCTTCCACTTCTTACAACATAACATTCTTTTTCTGTTATTCACCTATAAAATGACTGTGAAGACATATTTGATATTGAATAAAGAGAAATTGTGTAAGTGATAAGTTGCATATAAACCTTAATTTATCATAGTATGAAGCAAATTCTGACAAATGGTAAGTACAGAAGCTTAAATATTAGATGAAAATACTATCTAAAGATCAACATAAAGTAATTATAAAAAAAGTTTTTTTTTGTAAAACATGTCCCCTTTCTTGCAGATTTATCATGAAAATGATTTTTTTTACGTTTTATAGTACTGCAAGACCATTCGACCATGACATGTTTACCTCAAAATGAAAAGGAATTTTCTTTTATTGCCAAGTAACAGAAAAGCACTTCGTGTTATTATAGGTCAAAGGATTCTGGAAATGAGTTGTGGAAAAAAATCCATGTAAAAAGCTCAAGTGACCTTAACCTCTAATAAGCAAACAAATTTAGATGCTAGAAGATTAAACATTCTCTACATATGGTGTGAACACAATAGTTGTGTTTTAAGCCCATGTGACCTTGACCTATAACAGCTAACCTAATAATTGATACTAATCTCCCCTAAAGTCTAAGTACTTACCACAAAAATTTGCAAGATTGCAGGTGAAAGTGTTCTTGAGATATTAAAGGGAATCAAATATATTGTTAAAAGCCCATTTAATCCATAAGATCAGAAATATTGTTGGAACAAAATAGCTAATTCAATTAATTAATTCACAGGTTGCATTGAAACCTTAAAATTATATATTCACTATTCAAAGTCGAAAAAAGATATACATTCTATGTAGACTGGTCAGTACAATTAAATGTACCTGTAGACTACCAAAATGTCCATACCTTTCCTGAGCTAGATGTGGCCCCTTTTGGTTCTATGTCCAACGATATACAGGAAGTAAGGGATGATCGCCAGCATTCGCCAGTTTTATTACAGGAACAGTCAGACTGCAGAGAGGCTCTGATATAACAACTCTAAGCATTAAGTATGAGTAATTGCTTGCAACAAAAAACTAGAGCTTTGTCACAGACGTGACGAATACCGCCACATGCTCCATTGACATAGAATATTTTGCATGTTGTTTTCACAAAAAACAGCGGACACACATGCTCGATGTTGAAAACGCACTAAGTGACCCCATGTCCTAGTTTTTGACCTGGCATGGGCCATGTTCGAACTTGACATACATATCATCTAGATACAACTTTTGACCAAGGGTGGTGAAGATCGGATGAAAACTACTTGAATTAGAAAGCGGACACCATGCTCAATATTTAAAACGCACTAAGTGACCCCGTGACCAAGTTTTTGACCTGCCATGACCCATGTTCGAATTTGACAAGACATAATCTAGATACAACTTCTGACCAAGTTTGGTGAAGATCGGATAAAAACTAATTGAATTAGTGAGCGGACACCATGATGAATGTGTAAAACGCACTTAGTTACCCCATGACCTAGTTTTTGGCCTGGCATGGCCCATGTTTGAACTTGGCCTAGAGATCATCAAGATACAACTTCTGACCAAGTTTGATGAAGCTTGGATAAAAACTACTTAAATTAGAGAGTAGACATCATGCTCAAAGTTTAAAACACACTAAGTAACCCCGTGACCTAGTTTTTGACACGGCATGACCCATATTCGAACTTGACCTAGATATCATCAAGATACAACATCTGACCAAGTTTGGTGAAGATCGGATGAAAACAACTTGAATTAGAGAGCGGACACTTGATACGG
This sequence comes from Dreissena polymorpha, assembly GCF_020536995.1. Taxonomy (NCBI): domain Eukaryota; kingdom Metazoa; phylum Mollusca; class Bivalvia; order Myida; family Dreissenidae; genus Dreissena; species Dreissena polymorpha. Next base: position 2,777,543 of record NC_068355.1, on the reverse strand, counting down.
ACCGACAGTCCGACCGACCCAACGACAGACAAGCTCACTCCTATATACCCGCCTAAACTTCGTTTGTGGGGGTATAATTATATCAATAAATGAGATTTCATTGGGACAAATGCTCTAACCAAGTTTCAACAACATTCAAATTTAAATGTGACTTAACAAGCTTTTCTATAATTTTACCGATTGACCGAGTGTTTTACCTAACACGTCCAAATAGCGATTTGGGACTAATGGATAAAGTTTCATGAATATGGACAATTAATGTAGCCGCTTGAGTGTTCAAAAGGTAAATGTTGTCAACACAATGGAAAGTTTATGATTCACATTGCACTACAAACGACAGAAAAAAGGCAATCATAAAAGCTCAGCATAAGCACATTGTGCTCAGGCTGGCAAAAATGTATTCAGTTGAATAAAATTATCATTATAAAAAATAGCAATTGTGTAAATTAACAATGAGAAAAAAACACTAACAATTATAAAATTATATTAAACAAACATGGTAATTCTTTTAACTAAAGAGGCATTAATTTTATAAAAGTCTTTGCAAACTGTGAAAAATTCAGCTGGCATCTCTACTTATTTCAACACAAACAAATAATATAAGTGCAAAACATGTGTGTAGAAAGACAAACACTTTGACACGTTTTTATTTCACATGAAATGTTACGCAGAAGAGTCAAGAATTACTATCAACTTTGTTTTTTGCAGTAATTAAATATAAGCAAAGTTGAGTTGACGAAACTCAGCTGCATTAATAATGCATATTTGGTTATATTTAACTATATGGAAGCAAATGAGTTTTCACTGTATAGCTCCACACTTGAATGTTCCCTGTCACACACTAATATGCCAATCAATTTACTACAGTAGATTGGGTTTGAGTATAAAGTTTTAATTTGATAATTGACAATGCACTGATATCATGACAAATCCTTAAGACCTGGTTGTTGCTTGCACCACTATATCTCAGTATGCTTGAAACTTTATAGTTGTAACTTGAAAGCCCTCTTAAAGAGACTGCAGGTATGAAATAGTCTTTTAAGAAGGGTTTTCAAATTATGTCTAAACATTTTGCTATGATCTGCGCCTTAACATATGACCCATGAGCCTTGCTCTTATGAATGACTTTTCACTACAATTCTAGTTAATTTGCCATGCCATCTGAAAGATCTCCCATGCTGCACTAAAGAGTAAATGGCATTTTTTTGTTATGTCACATCAGAGCTTTAACAAAAAATCATGAAATTTGAACAAGCATTATGTTTCTAATGTGTGCTCATCTTGTTGTTCACTTCAAGTCTTTCATTATAATCCATTTATGAAAGACAAAAATACTAAATGCATACTGCTTAAAACGAATTTGTTCTACTTCATCTTAGACTTTTAAATGTAGCTTTGGCTTTGAAAATACTTTAGTATTGTCCTAGACTCCATTGTATCTGCATTATATCACTTTTATTTGAAAACCAGCTAGCCGAAAAAATCTAACCCACAAATAGAGTGCATATGTGAATGCACACGTGTAAAATGGCCCCTAATTTTAACAAATGTTAAAGTAGTTACCTAATGGACCTATATGGTCATTTAAATATGGGTAATACATGTTTCAAGTATAAATGAAATCCCTCTAGCCACCCCAAAAAACTAGCTAACCAAACAACTTAAACCTAGTTTTGATGCTGATGCCCATGCAATTGCAAGAAAATAGATTGCATTTTCTTTGATAAATCAAGCTGAAACACTGACAAATTTGATAATCTTATGATTAAGATCTTCAAAATTGGCATGACATTTGTGAAGATATAAATAGATAACTGTCTTTATTAAAATCAATTGAAATCAGTGAAATAAGAATTGCCATAAGAAATGTTCCTGAGCTCTGCTGTTAAATCAAATAATAATCGCTTTCAGTTTTTACAATTCTAACTTAAAGTTTCTTTAAGCAATAACAGTTGGTTAATCAAATTTATATGTTTCAATCTCTTTTATCTGAATGTTAATGGGAAAGTTTACAAACCGTTGTTCATAAATGCACCATCCACACAGGGGATTTTTTATTTTCATCACAATAGAGTCCACACAGTGGTTGCCAGCATATTCAACACATCGAGTGCTTGCATATTTGTTCAACTAAAAAAAAGTAAAAACAAACATTCATTTATAAGTTGGTTACAACAAAAAAACATTCATAAGTTGGAATAGTTCTTCAGGCATGCAGGTTTCCACACTGAACAGTGAGAATATTTAAAACAAAATGAAGGGAAATTATAAATACAGCTGCTGGTCCTGTCTGAAAGCTCTGTTTAATTATACAGACATTAACAAAAAGAACAGAAGAACAAAAGATGCAATTATATCAGTTATACATTAAAAGAATAAATCGTTAAGTCAATTTGTTAAACATCAGTTACAATCCGTCATGGCAATATGAAAAGATTTGCAAAAAATAAGATATTCAAGTTAATTGTAATTCATTCGTTCTTGATGTACATGGTTTAAAGATTCCCCTTGAACTTTGGGATTTATCATGGTGCTGTTCTTCAAGCATATCTGATTGATTAAAAGAAGCTTTATTGTATCAGTAAACTAAAATAAAGTCTAACCATACCTCATTCTTGGTCAGTACAAACAGAGAGTTAGCAATATCATTGTGCTGGTATAGACCCAAAATGGGTGAGTCTTGTACTTCAAATCTGTTGTACCTCATGTATGTGCCATCAGTATAGACAAACTGAAATGTAGCGATAAATTATTTTGATTAAATCGTTTAAACAAGTTACATTGTTTTCAATACATCTTTCATAAGAAACATATTTCAAATAATTGTTGAGTTTTTCTGTCTATGTTCAAATAAGAAAACTAGATAATAAACAAAAACCACAGCCTAACCTATAAGTAAACAGAAATATCAATTGCTTGTACATTAATATTTATATAAACACTTCAAAATGTTGAACCACCGTGAGACACTACTCCCAGGCAAACCAAATGAAAGCCATCATCTTCCTCCCATTTTCTGAAAAATAATCCCTGTTGTTTTGTGTTGTACCCCCCTCCCCCCTTCGAAACAAGTCCATCTGTGTGTCTGCGCATCTGTGGGAAGCTTCCTGTCTCCGGAATAACTTTGCCAAATATAAATGAATTTTTAAATAAGTGCATATACATGTCCAACATCACGATCCAACAAATCTTTTGTAACATCTAACTGCCAAAATAAAAAATCAAGCTCCTTCTAAAAAGTCAAAGTTCAAAGTTGGCTTAGAAAGTCATGTCTCAGTATAACTTTGCCATAATTATATTGACGGATTTTGAAATAACTTAGCACAAATGTTACTTATATCATACATTATTGTGTTGAAAGTACCCCCCCCCCCAAGGTCAAGGTCACACTAAAACATCAAAAGTCAAGTTTTTTCTTTATCAGCCTGTTTGTGACATAAACAGTTTGGAGACAAAAGTAGAATGTGGGGACATCACGGCTGTTAATCACGGGCGCCACCTCTTTTTGGCGATGTATGAATAAATGAACCAATGCAACTTGCGAGGTGGCGCTAATTTTCTTTTGAATTTTCAAGGATAATTCTGCTGGGTGAATATATTGTATATGTTTTATTCAACATATTTCGCATTATTTTAAAAACCGGAAAATGCAGTGCGATTAGGCGAAGATTAATTCACCCACAACGGTAAAGAAACGTACAATCACAATCCATTTGGAAACGTAGGGACCTTTATAAGTTGTGCTATGGTGGCGTTTTTGAAATCAAATTGATGATTTTTGCCTGTGTGACGAGAAAATGTGCACCAGATTGATACGCTAATGCCAACAAACGATTGCGCTCAACATATACTAGTTGCTACATGCACATACACATTGGCCTCTTGCGGATATAATAGATAATTTTGTATTTTTCCAAAACAGATGGAGCCAATGCCAGGGAGGTGGCACTAAGGACAGCAGGTGGCACCAATGCACGAAATATGAATCAGCACATGATTAACATTTGATAGATTAATATGTTCCTTTTCATATTTGTTTATATTTTTCAACGTCCCTGTATATGCGTAAACCCAAATCTGTACATATCATATACTATAAGACACATTCTATAAAAAAAACAGCAAATTCATTGAATTGATATCCCCGCCAATATGCTTCTGGACACAAAAGTGTTATATTTGACACTAAAAAAGCATTTTTTAAGGGCCATAACTCCGTTATTAACAGATGGTGTACAATGCCATTTGACGTGCATCATCCTCTTATCAATATATATACTCATACCAAGTTTCAATGAAATCCGCCAATGCACGTCCAAGATATGGCTCCGGACACAAAAGTGCCGGACGGACGGAAGGACGGAAAGACGGACGGACGGACAACGGCAAAACAATATCCCTCCGCCTATGGCGGCGGAAAACAAGATGAACATTTATAAGAAACAAACTCAATTAAGATGTCAGAAACCTGAATAAAAAATATTGTCCAATAATACTAAATAAATCAAATAACATAATTTTCAACATTCTCAAAATATTTATTTTATAACACATTTGTTTATAGAGTAAGATAATTCACGAAATAATCAAAAGATGTTACTTCTGTTTGAAACGACGAGATTTGTATCCTTATACAAATGCTTAATTCACTCAAGGTAAATGTAAATGAATCTTGATTAGGCTAAAATTTATTGTCTGTCCTCACTTACTACTCCAACAAGGATATCAGTAAAACTGATGGATGCTCCCCAATGCTGCTTTTTCAATATATGGTTTAATTGTGTTGAAAAAAGTGTGACCTTGAGAAATTCTATTATTAGCCTTGGACCTTGACCCCGGTGACCTCAAACCACATCAACAAGAAAACGTCGGAGACGGGTGATGCTCCCCAAAGTTTTTGTCACAATATTGCACTATATATTCAGATCAAAGGAAACGTCTTGAGGGCACATTAGTTGGGGGACACGACTTTTTATATAGAAAATTTCAAAGGGCCATAAGTCTTTGAAAAGTCATCCGACCAGAACCCGCTGATAATATGCACATCTCCTCTTGGTAGTGAAGCTTCCCATAAAGTTTCATTGAATTCCGGTCATTAGTTGCTGAGAAATAGCCCGGACATGAATTGCACTATATGTACAGTTTATAGAAAATTTCAAAGGGCCATAACTCTGTGAAAAATCATCCGACCAGAACCCGCTGATATATGCACATCTCCTTTTGGTAGTGAAGCTTCACATAAAGTTTCATTGAATTCCTGTCATTAGTTGCTGAGAAAGAGCCCGGACAAAAATTGTGCACGGACGGACGGACGGACGAAGCGGCGACTATATACTCCCCCCCAAATAAATTTTGGGGGAGCATAAAAAGGTAGAGGTCCATGCAAGGTTCCTACATCCCAAATATATAAAAGATCGATCAAATATTGAAGATGCTATGAGAAACTGTAACAAAAGTGTGACGGAAAATCTATTATTAGCCTCGGCGACCTTGACCCAAGTGACGTCAAACGGTAGAGGTCCATGCAAGGTACCTACATTGCAAATATGTAAGAGATCGGTAAAGTATTAAAAGCGCGATGAGAAACTGTAACAAAAGTGTGACGGAAAATCTATTATTAGCCTCGGTGACCTTGACCTTGAACTCAGTGACCTCGAAACTCATTAGCCTCGGCGACCTTGACCCAAGTGACGTCAAAAGGTAGAGGTTCATGCAAGGTACCTACATTGCAAATATGTAAGAGATCGGTAAAGTATTAAAAGCGCGATGAGAAACTGTAACAAAAGTGTGACGGAAAATCTATTATTAGCCTCGGTGACCTTGACCTTGAACTCAGTGACCTCAAAACTCATCAAAAGGTAGATTTCCATGCAAGGAACCTACATGCCAAATATGAAAGAGATTGGTATTAAAGTATTTAAGGCGCTATATGAAACGGTACCAAAAGTGTGACGGAAGGAAGTAAGGTAGTAAGGACAAACTGGCAACTATATACTCCGCCGAAAATTTTATTTCAGGGAGCATAAAAATTAGGACAGGTTTCTTTCTTTATTCGAACACTTTTATACTTCTGTTACTTTCAAGTTTTAAAGCATATTCAATGACTGAAATTGTCAACATCTTTTTGAATCACAATCATGTTTCTTAATAATTATGTAAACTTTGCTTGTTCGATCATATTTCACTATCATCCAATTAAGAAAAAAACACGAACATTCAACCTGGAATGCCACACAAAAATAGTACGGTCGGAAATGAAAATTAAAACAGTTGAAATTGTAAATTGGTGCCACTTAATGTAATTAGCGCAACCTCCTTGACATTTGCTCCATCTCTTTTGGAAAAATACAATATTATTAGACAAACTAGTGGCCAATGTTTTAGTGCATTCAACAACTTGTATATGTTCAACGAAATGGTTTGATATTGTTGGCGTTTTCATTGGATTGACATTTTCTCGTCACACAGACCAAACACATTGATATGCTTTCAAACATGTCACCATTAAACAACTCTGAAAGGTCCTCACGTTTGCAGATGGGTTTTAATTGTGCGTTTCTGTACAAGAATGGATGAATTAATCTTCGCTGAATCACACTATATTGCCCGATTATTTAAATAATTTGAAATATGTTGAAAAACATATAAAACTTAAGCATCCTGTAGAATTATCAGTGAATCTCCAAAACATACGGTCCTTAGCGCCACCTCAGAAGTAGCAATGGCTCATTTATTAATGCATAAAAAAAAGAGGTGGCGTCCGTTATTAACGACCGTGGGCATGCCCTGGGGACACGTGTCCTGTTCGTTTATAAATTCCCAACCTCATGAGTTTTATGTTTAGGCATTTTATAATTACTTACCTGCAAGACAAATCCAGTTGATGTCCCAACTAACAAAACATGCTGACCATTCAACACTGAGTCATGAATTGTAACCATGATGCCTTCCTGAGAAGTTGAGCTGGCTACATATTCCATTTGAAGAACTGACCAATCCACGGAATGGAAGATACCAGGATCATAAGGGTTTGTGCTATTTTGCAATTCCGTTCGTATAAAATCTGTCACACCTGGCTGAAATACACACAAACTTCATTTAAATAAAATACAAATTACAAGTCAGAAATACATTTCAGAAATTTAAGTAATTGAATTTGTGACATAATAATTACAGTGAATACACAAGAAATGTACCCGATTTGCATAAGGTGAGCCACAATATTCCTTAAAGTAACTTTCATTTGTAATTGGACAATTCAGGATGAAAATGATCCAGGATTCAACTGCCTGTTTGTTTATTTCATCCAATGGTTTGGTGCACAAGACACTGCCATCATCACTGGATTCTGTTGTGAAGGTGGCTGCTACAGTAGGTGTACCATTGATATGTAGAAGAATGGCATTCTTCAATGTTGTGTACTGTTTACCAGTGTTATCTTTACAGCCTATTACAAAGTCTGTGTAAGACTTGAAAATGTCTGCTTCTTTGAGAAAATTCTGATTTAACCTCACCACTTTAGAAACCATTTTTGTTCTATTTGGCAGCTGCATCTGATTGGTGAAAAAGTAGCTGTAGTGACCAAACCTGAATGTAGAAACATAGGTAATCCTATAATTATCAAACTTTTCTTTAAATTCTATTTTATATAATAGTTCACTGTTGACAGTCCACATACTAATAGGAAAGTACATCTTAGCTGCATTTGAAACAACGCTTCCATTAGTTATTGCTATTACAAGATAACTACTAGTTTCTGTCAAATGTGCTTGAGCAGGCCATTCTATGTCTGTTGACACTGTAAGGCCTATTTCAACTTTTCCATCAACATATGGTACTATATTAGAACTGTTCCTTTTCAGTTTTAAAGTTTTTAAGTCTCTCGTTTTACATATCCCTCTGTCTCCGCTACTACACTCAATTAGTTCATCAGCTATGCTGTTGACTAACAATATCTTGTTCACATTAGATACACAACTTTCATTACATATACTTTCTTTTTCCTCTGGATTTAACAGAAATGTGATTTTGTTGAACTTGTACACATATTGATTGCCACCAATGTACAAACTGTTGTTATAGAATACCATCTTGCTGAACTGCTCTCCTTTTTCTTTGTATTTTGATACCAGTTTTTGTGCTCCACATGTTACAGTTAGAACTGCCACAAAAAGCAAGATAGATAACCGTAGAGCATCCATTATTCCATTGAAATGTTGGGTATACCAGTATTGATCTTATATCTGAAAATAGAGACACATTGTACATTACAATAAGACATTTATCAATTCAACATAATCACAAGACAATCTTTCTACCCTTAGAACTTTGTTTCTTTTTTAAAACTCCACATACAAAAAAATCTCACCGTGCAGTATACCACCAAGAACAAATTAACCAACTGGCCTGTAAGAAGTCATGTTTTCAACAAACCAAGGACTAGCAAAATCAACTGTTCGTAATGTCTTTGTTGTCCCAAAGTATGAACAATAAAAATATGTTATAGAATTGCTATTGGACAACTTCATATAGTTCTTTTTAACGAATAGACAAGAAGCCAATATAAAATTTGGCCACCCTTTAAATTATTTTCAAACTTAGTTCAGAAACCATGAGAACAGATAATCTGAGCAAGCATTATTGAGGTAATTTGACTTCTAGAATATTTAAAAAAAGTTGACCTCAAATGTTGTATTAATAAAAACTACATGCTGGTTAATGTTGCAAAGTTCAACCACTTTAGTAGAAATTCTAGTCAAGTCATGCATGGTGACGCAAGTAAATGTTTACATTATATCATGTGTTTTTTATTTTTAAATAAATTTTAGTTACTATAAAATTAAATGATGAATGTCCAGAAAAAGCTGTTCAATTATGACAAGATTTTACATTTTGCCTCAAGTGTGACCTTGAGCTTTGAGATACGGATACAGGTGTTATTATGTGTGTTGCACTTGACACATTGTGATAATTTGTGCTCTATTATTTTAAAAATCCATGATGAATAACCAAGTAACAGTCCCGACAAGCTCTGACTCAAACACACCATGCATGCAAGCACTCGCACATTGCGAACGCAGTGCATACTTTGACCATTGTAAATGAATGAATGGCACGGCTACTTTCGTAGTTTAATTGACAGTGATCAAGCGCCGAGCATTGGTAACAAACAATAACATAGATGCCATAAACGATGATGTGATTTCGTTAAATGAGCCTTTTACACTCGCAGATGTCGAATTTCAAATTCGAAATTTAATAAATAATAAAAGCAGTGGCATAGATGGAATACCTGCTGAATTCATTAAACAACTAACATTTAACAATATAACATCTTTCTTAGTATTACTTTTTAATGAAATTTTTTATTCTGGTTATTTTCCTAAAACTTGGGGTCAGAGTATAATAATATTATGTCCAATACACATATCTGGACCTTTGCACATATTCTGGGAAATTACTGTGGAATCTCTTTAACTAATATAATGTACAAAATATTTTCTGGTAAATACTATATATAGGATGCAAGAGGTTAACCGTTTAACCTACCGAAACAACCAGTTAACCGGTTACATTTTCGGCAAAAGGTTAACATGGAAAAAAATATTTGATTGTTTTTTTTTCATGGAATTACTTGTACGTTTTTACTTACTTTTTTTGCGTGACATATTGCCAACTTGCGCTGGCGACTAGTTAAAACAACATGCCGCACCATCGACGGTAATAAATAACGTGTCAACAAACACAACAATAAAGCAATAAATCAATACCTTTATGATAACAAATAGGGGGTACGTTTTGATAATTGGCCACATTGTATTGTTTGACTTGCGAAAATTTAATTAGCGAACTGCGGGAAGTGGTGGCTATTAGCGAAGACGTAATTGACACGAAAGGCCTTGTCCAGATACACATGCGTACCAAATATGAAAGCAATATCTGAAGGGACACAGCAGGTATGAGTCTTTTTCGAATCGCAGTCGCAAATTTCGAAACCTGAACGCTGACCTCAAGTTCAAGGTCAAGGTCACAGGGGTCAAACATTTTATGCGCATGAAAAGGTGTTGTCCAGATACACATGCATACTAAATATGAAAGCAATATCTGAAAGGACACAGCAGTTATGAGCCCTTTTCAAATCGCGGTCAAATATTTCAAAACTTGAAAACTGGCACCAAGTTCAAGGTCAAGGTCACAGAGGTAAAATTGTTTATGCCCATAGACTGTTGTCCAGATTTTACATGCATACCACATATGAAAGCAATATCTGAAGGGACACAGTAGTTATGAGCCTTTTTCGAATCGCGGTCGCAGATTTCAAAACCTGAAAACTGACCACAAATTCAAAGTCAAGGTCATAAGGGTAAAACATTGTGTGCGCATGGCTAGGTGTTGTCTGGATACACACGCACACCAAATATGAAAGCAATATCTGTAGGGACACAGTAGTTATGAGCCTTTTTCGAATTGCGTTCGCAAATTTTGAAACCTGAAAACTGACCCCAAGTTCAAGGTCAAGGTGACAGGGGTAAAATATTGTATGCGCATGGAAAGGTGTTGTCCAGATGCACATGCATACCAAATATGAGCGCAATATCTGAAGGGACACAGTAGTTTTGCGCCTTTTTCGCATCGCGGTCGCAGATTTCAAAATCTGAAAACTGGCCCGAGTTCATGGTCAAGGTCACAGGGGTAAAAAAAAATATGCGCATGGATAGGTGTTGTCTAGATACACATGCATACCAAATATGAAAGCAATATCTGAAGGGACACAGTAGTTATGAGCCGTTTTCGAATCGAAGTCGCAAATTTCGAAACCTGAAAACTGACCCCAAGTTCAAGGTCAAGGTTACAGGGGTCAAAATTTGTGTGCGCATGGAAAGGTGTTGTCGAGATACATTTTCATACTAAATATGAAAGCAATATCTGAAGGGACACAGTAGTTCTGAGTCTTTTTGGAATCGCGGTCGCAGAATTCGAAACCTTAAAACTGACCCAAAGTTTAAGGTCAAGATCACAGGGGTCAAACATTTTATGCGCATGGATAGATGTTGTCTAGATACACATGCATACCAAATACGAAAGCAATATCTGAAGGGACACAGTAGTTCTGAGTCTTTTTCGAATCGCGGTCGCAGGAAAATCTCGGCCCGCCCCAACCCCCATAACTTTTGACCCAGGGCTCAGATCAAAATTCCGTCACTGTCACCGTCCCTGATATGCTCAAAGCTACCATGTTTGTAAGTTTCAAGGTTTTAGTGCTAATAGTGTAGGAGGAGCAGGTAGCCAGGACGGAGGGACGGACAGACGGACATCACCACAATATCCCCACTTTTTCTCCCAAAAGCGTGGGGATAAAAATGCCCCGCCCCCTGGCGGCCATGTTTTTCAACCAACCAGCATTATTTTCGAACTCATCCAAGATATTATTAAGATGAATATTCTGACCAAGTTTCATGAAGATCAGGCAATTAATGTGGCCTCTAGAGTGTTAACAAGATTTTTTTATAGCGATATTAGGAAAAATGCCCCGCCCATTGGCAGCCATATTTTTCAAGCAAACGTAACCATTTTCGAAGTCATCCAAGATATCATTGAGATCAATATTCTGACCAAATTTCATGAAGATTGGACAATAAATGTGCCCTCTAGAGAGTTCACAAGGCAAATGTTGACGCCGCACAATTCATAAGGTACAACGGACGACGGACAAAAGGCGACACAAAAGCTCACCATGAGTGTTCAGAGTGTTCAGGTGAGCTAAAAAGATATACGGCATTGATTGTGGTTGTGGTTGATGAAAGATAAAGAGTTATATCAATGAGACAGCAAATGCCTTTTTCTGAACTGTTACAGTTCTTTGCAGAATCACATGCAAATAAATTACGTTGCGCCAGATTTCATGGTTTATTTCGCATTATTAGATATTGTGAACCATATACATATATCTATAGAAATAGAACAGAAATACACAAGAAGAATGGAAATAAAATGAAAATATACTTGTCAATGGCCACACATGCATCAACTGTACATATTTGAAAAATTAATCTTCGAACAGACATGTTGTAGTGGGTTTTCGGACATAGTTATTTGATTTGATTGTTTATAGTATCGTGAATCATTGCGCTCATGCTTAATAAATTGGTCGCTATGATGGAATAATTCTTAATAATCAAAACAAGTACTTGTCATGGAATTATTTCAAGCAAGAAATATCTTTAAACAAGAGGGTCAACATGGCCCTAGTTCGCTCACCTGAGAGGATTCGCGTTCATTCAATCTTTACAAAATGTAAAACTTGACCTAGATATTGTCCAGACAAATATCCTGGTCAAGTTTCATCATTATTGAACCAAAACTCTGGCGTATGGAGTGTTATTGTTTTTGTAAGATTTGACCTAGTTACCTTTATTTTGAGATGACCCCCCCTTACCAAACATCAAACTTAATTGCTTACAAAAATAAATATTATGACCAAGATTCATAAAATCTGCAACAAAATTGTGACCTCTAGAGTGTTTACAAGGATTTTGTATAATATAATGAAAATTTGGATAATCTAAGGGCAATAATTATGGCATTAATTATGTGATTTTGCTCATTATCAAACCTGACCGAGATCCTTCAGCAACTTTGATAAAGAATGCTTACGAAATGTGAATGCTAGAGTGTTTACAAATCAAATGTGGACGGACGGCGTACAAAGACCAATCATAAAACCTCACCTGAGCAATCAGGTGAGCTTAAACGTGTGTTTCACCGATCTGAGCAATTTTCCATTGTGTCAGAGAAATCAATAAAACCAATCTATTGACTAAGTTTCACGATGATTATGCAAAAAAATGTGACTTCTATGGTGTTCGATCACAAGGTTTCTCTCTAGTCACATAAGGAAAACTGTCCCACACCCTTGCAGCCATGTTTTTTTACCGATGAAGACCATTGTTAACTCATCTGAGATATATATGAAACAAATCTTTTCACCAAGTTTCATGATTATTGGGCAAATAATGTAACTTCTAGAGTGTTCACAAGCTTTTTGTACTATATAAATATAAGAAAACTGCCCCCCCCCCCGGCAGCCATGTTATTCAACTGACCGGATCCATTTTTGAACTCAACTCTCGTATCAAGGAAAGAAATGTTCTGACCATATTTCATGAAAATTGGGCCAAAAATGTGACTTCTAGTGTTCACATGTTTACACTATATACTAGTCCCACTGGCAGCCATATTTTTTCACCGATCTGGACCACTTTCAAACTCGTTTGAGTTATCAATAAAACCAATGTTTTGACCAACTTTCATGATGATTGGGCAAAAATTGTGACTTCTAGAGTGTTTACAAGGTTTCTCTATAGCCAAATAAAGAAAACTGCCCCGCCCACTGGCGTTTTTTTTTCTTCAAAGGACCGGAACCACTTTTGAACCCCACCAACATATCATTACGGCAAACATTTTGACCAAATTTCATGAAAATTGGGCCAAAAATGTAACTTCTAGAGTGTTCACATGTTTTCACTATATACATTTAGAGAAAAATGCCCCGTTCACTGGCGGCCATGTTTTTTCGGAGATCTGAACAATTTTCGAACTCGTCCGAGATATCAATAAAACAAATGTTTTGACCATTTTTCATGATGATTGGGCTAAAATTGTGACGTCTAGAGTGTGAACAAGGTTTCTCTATAGTCAAATAGGAAAAAATGCCACATTATACATATAGAGAACAAGGGACAAAATTGTCACAAAACCAGGTTTTCATTGTGAAAAAAAAATCTGATAAAGGGAGAAAACTCAAACTGAACTTTTGAAATGACCCAAAAAAATTAACCCCCTTTGTAATTTTTTTTTTTAATCTATTTTTAGTCGTGGCGACCTTGACATTGGAGATATTGACGTGATTCTTTCGTGGGACACACCGTCCCATGATGGTGAACAAATGTGCCAAATGATTGTAAAATCTCACAATGAATGACATAGTTATGGCCAGGACAAGCTCATTTATGGCCATTTTTGACCTTTGAACTCAAAGTGTGACCTTGACCTTGGAGATATCGACGTAATTATTTCGCGCGACACACCGTCCAATGATGGTGAACAAATGTGCCAAATGATTTTAAAATCTGACGATGAACGACATAGTTATGGCTCGGACAAGCTCATTTATGGCCATTTTTGACCTTTGAACTCAAAGTGTGACCTTGACCTTGGAAATATCGACGTAATTATTTCGCGCGACACACCGTCCAATGATGGTGAACAAATGTGCCAAATGATTTTAAAATCTGACAATGAACGACATAGTTATGGCCCGGACAAGCTTATTCCGCCAGCCCGCCAGCCCGCCAGCCAGCCAGCCCGCCCGCCAGCCCGCCCGCATTCGCCAATCTAATAACCATTCTTTTCCTTCGGAAAACCTGGTTAAAAATGCCCTGCCCACTGGCGGCCATTTTTTTCCATAGATCTGGACCATTTTCGAACTCGTCCGAGATATCAATAAAACCAATGTTTTGACCAACTTTCATGATGAGTGGGCAAAAATTGTGACTTCTGGAGTGTTAACAAGGCAGTGTTTTTTTCACCATTTTTGGGAATGGGGCCGGGTCCCTTTGGATTGGGAAAATTCGCGGCGTTTTGATTAAAATTGGGAAATAAGTGTTGTTGTTGTTTTGCTAACAAATGCTTCAAAATTGTGGATACAAGTGTGTTCAGTATTATATTTACTAAGTGTTTTTTTTTTGGTTCCATTGGGAATTTTTAGCTCCCATTTGGGAAAATTATATAATTTATTCCATTGGGAATGGGTACGGTTACCGCACCCGATTTTGAATGAAAAAAAAACACTGCAAGGTTTCTCTATAGCCAAATAGGGAAAACTGCCCCACCCACTGGCAGTCATGTTTTTCAACGGACCCAAACCACTTTTGAACTCAACCAACATATCATTAAGGCAAACATTTTGACAAATTTACATGAAGATTAGGCATGAAATGTGACATCTTCAGTGCTTACAAGGTGTTTCTTTTTTTTGACCTAGTGACCTAGTTTTTGACCCGACACGACCCAGTTTCGAACTCAACCGAGATTCATTGGGACAAAACTTCTTACCAAGTTTCATGAAGATCGCACAAGAAATGTAGCCTCTAGGGTGTTTACGAACAAATGTTAATGGACGGACGGACGACGGACAAAGACCGGTCACAAAAGCTCACCTGAGCAATCAGGTGAGCTAAAAAAGATATACCGGTACTGCGTTGATAGTGGTTGAAGTTGGTGAAAAGTAAAGAGTATGAATGAGATCAAAGATAGTGAATGTCTTTTTCTGTGCAGTTCTTAGCTGCATCACACGCAGTATGGGATGTTAAGCGGAGTTTTCGCGGCTTATTTTACATTATTTCATATTGTTGGTCATAAACCTATAGATACAAAACAGAAAACCAAAAGAAGAATGGAAGTGAAATTAAAGCATATGAGTCAACCGGCCACACGCGAAGTATCCGTGCATATTTTAAACATTTATACGCTCGTTCTTCGAACAAACCAGTTTTAGTGGTTTGTCGGACATTGCTATTTGATTCGATTATTTACAGTATCGAGAATCATCGCGTTCATGCTTAATACATTAGTCGACATGGAGGAATTATGCTTGTTAAACTAATGAAAAATAATATTTATCATGGTAGTGTTGAAAACACATTAAGAATATAATATTGACATACCATAATTATATCGCTGAATATCTTAATTTAACATATTTCTGGTCTAAAGAAAATTCCAGTTCACCTAGTTCACTCAATAGCGTCTATATTATATAACGATTATTTTACTGGCCCCGAACTGACCCTGATACCTTGCCGGTTGGAATGCTATGTATTTAAGTGAGGCCACGCTTCCACTGCTGAAACAACGGCTTGTTTAAAACTTTATACTTTTATCTGTTTAATGTTCAATTTCGAAAACAATTTTAAATGGTTTGGCCAAAACGAATATCAGGATAGGGAAAAACGATATTTTTATGCCCTTAAATATACTAGTACACAGACAGGAATATGGAAGTAATTACTAAATATGAGAACAAAGCCTTTAAGTACAAACGCTCTGGCGCTGGCAATCTTATGAAAATAAAAGGTGCACGCACAAACTGTATTGATGTCAAGAGTTGAGTGTAAAACTGTTCTATCTATAAAGCCTTTTCATTAGAGATAAAATTGTTTCATGCTGAACACGCAGTATAACTGTGTTACAAAGACGCTTTCATTTTTCCAATGTTCTGGTGGTATGATCAAATCAGCCAATGGGATAAATGAAGTGTATTCATTCCTGTTTTGCCGCGGGATATTTTATTTGAATTTTATTGGACACTTAAAAAGTCAGGTAAGGTCAAAAGTGACGTTAAACAGCTTTGCCGAAAAAAATGTAAAATTACAATATCTGAGTTTTTTTCATTGTAATATTGGTACCAGTCAGGGGAACAAGACCAGTTTTACCTTAATTGTTCTATTTATAGATGAATTATCAGTAATGCAACGTGGAACTTGTGAGTCTGGAAATTTTGTTTCAGATGAAATACTGGACATTTTATGTCTCATGTTTGCGGACAATATTGCTAGCTGTGCCAAAACAGCCTTTAAACTTCAACAACAGTTAAACATTGTTGATCAATTTTGCATTAACACAGGAAAATAAATACCACTTCCGCTTATTAATACATGGGAAAATTTTGTTCATACCCATATTATCATGGAATGCAGCGCAAGATAAACTGAGCTGACAGGCCCAATAAACAATATTCTCAATATATGTAAATGCCATTCAAACTGTCCAAAATTAATTTTGTAAACGCCATTTGCATGTAAGGAAAAACACTCTGTATCCCCTTTAGTGTATTATGGCCGACTACCCTTATCTGTGACATATTTTGTTAATTGCATTAAATATAAGTGTAAACTGTTTATGGTGCCTTATAACAGATTTCCTAAACAATGCTATAATATGATATAATATGTATCAATAGATAACACCGGGCATAAATTGCTGGGCAATGAATGTAAAATCTTTCATATTTAGATATGAATTTGGGTTCGTCTGGATCTCTCAGAATGTTGGCAACTAAGATTTATTTGTATGCAATTTTCGTCAGCCTATAAGTGATTGCGTCACCGAATATTGGCACAATGACATTAGCCATGCATCTAGAGGTAACCATTATAAAAACTATACATCTCTACTTAACACCGAAAGGTATTTGCAGTTGGAAATTCTGCTAAAATATCAGAAAGCCTTTGCCAAGTTTAGGTGGTCTTATCCAGTGTCCGAAAAAAATTCTTATTTTTCAGGTAGCCCACTGGACTACCAGTAAAATTTATTGGTAGCCCATACAATTTACCTACAACATACATGCCATAAATTGTCAGACCATTCGTGAAATTGAGCTCAATTTTCCGGGATATTTGCTGATTTTCCGGGACATGTATACATACTTAGATATATATAGACATAAACGCATTTTTTCACATCGTAAATTGAGTTCATTACTAATAAATATGTTGTTAGCATCTAAAACGATTTTATGCATCGTTAATTATCACGGGCATTTCATTACTCTTTTATAAGTGTATGATCTCCATCGTTATTTCGATCTTTATTTTCCATGTTTGCCAAGTCACAATTTATTTTCTTTAAAGTCCGCCATCTTATTGAAATGATGTAAGCGGCAGGTGCGCCTAGCAACGACAAAAAATCGTATAATATATCCGCCAAATAGGCAATTCGCATTTTGTTCAATTAGTATACGTTACAGTAATTGTTACCATAATTTATTGTCTTAAAGACGATGAAGATTCACATTGTTTGTGTGTGTGTTTTTTAATTTAATATCGCGTAAAAATAAATGTTTTGCTACAACTGAATTATACATGAAATGCACAATTTCCACGAGGACAAAATCGATGTTTTCATCAAAAGTCTCTATAGTAACGGTGCACGATTTTATCGTGGAGATGTACACAATCGTACGCAAACTATCCCATTGGCTCTCATTATATTATTAGCAGTCGACAAATGCTGATTCTGATTGAATGTTTAAAATACACTGTTACTGTTAACAATCGACAAGTGATGGATGACTGATTGGATAATTGATTAAACGTTATCGGATTATAAGCAAAACACAGTGTACAAACAAAAGGTCAGCGTGTTTATTCTACGTATGTCTGTCAATAAATGGGCTACCGCTCTTATAGATTTATAGTTGCCCGGAATGGGTGGAGTCATGAACACATCATTTAGACTGCTGACATCTGCTAACAAATCCCATAATGGGTGGAGTCACGAACACATCATTTAGACTGCTGACATCTGCTGAAAGAACCAAGTTTTCAACAGTCACATCCTTGTAACAATATTAGTGTCCCATAAAAACCATCTCAAAAACACCATGTACTGCATACGGAACTGAGCAACAACACAAGAGGGAAGTTTTAATTCAGTGAAACAGTTCACAAGATAATGCAATCAAATACAGATACTTTTCTTCAGGGTATTACTTTAAAAAGTGATTTTTAGCTTGGCTGTTTTTGGAGAAAACCCGAGGTATTGTCATAGCCAGCTCGTCGTGTCGTCTGCCGTCAAGGTCACTGTGACCTCTAAAAAAATAATCTGACAAGCTTTCATTTATTCAAAACTGCACCCGCAGCCGAGCGTTGGCACCCGTTATGCGGTGCTCTTATTGTGTAGTTCAATTATTAACTTGTTTTGTAAAAACATCATATAGAACAAGAGCACTGCATAACGGATGCCAACGCTCCGCTGCGGGTGCAGTTTTGAATAAATGAAAGATTGTCGGAAATATATTTTATTTCTTTTTTTAGAGGTCACAGTGACCTTGACCTTTGACCTAGTGACCCAAAAATGGGTGTGGCGTGTAGAACTCATCAAGGTGCATCTACATATTAAGTTTCAAGGTTGTAGGTGGAAGCACTTTGATTAATTTTAAGGTTTAAGCACGGCCGACGGCGGACGCCTGATGGCGAGCTGGCTATAACAATACCTCGGGTTTTCTCCGAAAACAGCCGAGCTAAAAATCTGGACTAACTTACGATCATTAAATGCATTTTAAACAGGCACATTTTGTGACCTTCCAAATAAACAAATTTAATTTTCCTGAAAAATATATTGTTTGTAAGAAATGCATTTACATATTTAGTTTATGTTCAAAAGCGCCAGGTCGGAATGGAATGTAGACTATTCACACCAGATGTATCACCAGCTATAGTGTTAATATAAAATTATACAATTAATTGAATACACAATCGTAATAACTTAATCCATTCCAAGTAATTGTTTAGATTTCAGTCAGCATAAGAAACAGTTTCTGATCAAATGTGTTGGTGTTTTGGGCTGACATTTTGAAGCTTAATCTTGACCTAGATTTCATGCCGTAATTTATGTAGCTAAAAAATTGGACACTAATCTGCGCATTTACACATTTATACAGGGACACAACTTCTTCAAAATTTTAGTACAGGATTATCAATACACAGCTGTCTCAAAGCTTGTTGAAGACAAATATAAATGGGCCGTGCTTTGTGAAAATGGGGTTTAATGCATGCGTGTAATGTCATCGGACGATACTTTCTGCCTAATCTAGATTTTTGCGAAGAAGACTCACAGTTTCTTTAAATGAAAAATATCATAATAGCGGAAAGTGTTGTCCCTGATTAGCCAGTGCCGCGTGCCCAGGCTAGTCTGGGGTGACCCTTAAGTTACATGCACAAAACCCCCTTTTCACAGAGCAGTGACAGCCCAAATACTTTGCAAAATTTATCGGCAGCTTATCTCACATAAGAAAACCCAAAATTCACCACAAATAAATTAACTTAAGGGTGTTTCTACTTCCTTGTTTAAGTAAGACAAAACCTCTCATGATTTGTGATATGTGTTTGTAAACTTGTTGATAACAAACAAGTACAATAGATAAAAAAACTATTTTGTTAGATAACAACCTCGCAGTGTTAACTCAAAGATTCAAGTCTACATAATTTGATCAAAGGTCAAGGATGTGCTATGAAGCAGTGTTCCATATCTTTCATTGTAAGCAGCATAATGAACATTCCCAACAAAACAATGGATGAACACTGGCAGGGCTTAACACTAACTTCTACAGATTGGTGTCCACAGGAACCCTGCATCTTAAAACAAGAATATTGCCAAGCAATAAAAGTCCCCTACCGGCTCCACCATTGTCATAAATTCCACCATTGTCAGAATTTTTTTTTATTTGTTGCCATAGCAACCAGAATTTTTGACGTAGGAACAAAATGGAATGACGTGCATAATATCCATATTGCCATCTATTAATGTTCCGAGTTTCATGAAAAAATATTAAGAACTTTTAAAGTTATTGCAGGATCCGGAAAACCACCATTTTTAGCAGTAATTCTAGTCTATTTTTTGCCATAGCAACCAGAATTTTAAACGTAGGAACAAAATGAAATAACATGCGTAATGTCCATATTGCCATCTATCCATGTTCCAAGTTTCATGAAAAAATATTAAGAACTTTTAAAGTTATCGCAGGATCCAGAAAATCACCATTTTCAGCAGTATTTCTAGTCTATTTGTTGCCATAACAACCAGCATTTTTGATGTAGAAACAAAATAAAATCACGTGCATAATGTCCATATTGCCATCTTTTTATGTTCCAAGTTTAATGAAAAAATATTAAGAACTTTCAGGATACAGAAAAGTGTGACAGACTGACGGACAAACAGAGCGCAAACCATAATTCCCCTCCGGTGAAACCGGTAGGGGACTAATAAGAGCAAAAACCTGGGAAAAACTGGTGTCCCTCACCAAAATATGGGGGTCTGGGGTTTCCCAGACACTGTTAGTGTCGAGGCCTGCAACAATAACACACCAGTATATATTTTTACTTTAACGTGTGAACATTCTCATGCAAAAACATTCCAAGTACCAACATTGCTAAACATTGGACAGCAAATAAGCGCTTCCTGACATTTCACCCACTCCATGCACTCACTTCAGTCAATGATTAATGTTCAACCACTTAAGGATAAGCTTAATCACAGGGAGTCATTGATTAAGTATCATAATTATTAATAACAACTGCTGAACTATAGTGTATAAATAAGCACACTTAAATCTGCATACTGACATCATGATAGACACATACAGATTTTCAAAATGCAGCCATTCACAAAATGAAAATCTTCCCAAGATATTATCAGGACCGTCGTGGGCCGTCGGCACTTTTTGCCACAAAAATAAGAGAAAAGAAGGCTGAGCTAGGAAATGAATTGTTTAATCTCCTCTGGATTAGACATATTTTATCATGCTTCCTTATTTAAAAAAAACGCCGATTTTCAATACAAATAGGATGCTGTAGCAAAAGTGATAAAATCCCGGTAGTTCTGTCCGTTATGTAACTTTGTTGTTTTCCGATGCTACACACGAGCCACCGTACACTCCATTTTTCCCAGATGTTTATACCTGAAGATGAAGATGATTTTTGTTCCAAGAAACGAGGAAAGACATCAAAGTGAGTAAAATGATAACCATCGCTATGTTGCAATAATAAAAATACACGAAGAATGTTATATGCCCTTCGTTCACATATTGAAGGAAATGAATAGTCCAAGAAACCCCTACTTATAGCTGAACCTAAGAAATGCAATATTGTACCATAACTAGGACAGCAATGCTTGTGCAGATGTTGATTTCTGCCTGACGTTCAACTGAAGGTATGAGACAGATCATCTTGTATCAAAATTCTTGACCCTGTCTCTTAAAAAAAAGAAACAGGTTAAAAAAAGAAACAAGAGCTATATCATGGTGTCCCTATGCACAAAATATAAAACTACGGAAGCCAATTCTTGACATTCCTATCTTTATATAGAGCCAATCTGCTCATTTCTACTAAGCATTAATCTTATATTATACTGCACATATTGAATCCCAACATTGGAAGATATAACCACAGAATGTGCCAACCTAAGTTGGGCAACCGATATTTGGCCCAACGTTAGCATGCCAACGCGAACATCATGCCAACGTGATGTCGACGTTGGGATATAAAATTTTTTATAAAAAATAAAGAGGCTAAATGAGTTGAGATCTATATCATCTAGTGAAATTCATTGTAATTACAGCGTAGGGAGCCAAGAGACAGGGGTGTACGGTCAATCTTTAGTATACACATTTTTCCCCCCTTCCTCAACATTAGTGGCAGAAATTGTCGCCCCTCTATGCAAATTCTTTGTCAAAGTTTTTCCCTCGGAATATTAAAGCTTCCATCCATACAAATTGCAGCATATTTTGATACTGTGGTTGACTTCATATTTCGTTTTGTTCTGGCAATTTATTAAGATGTTTTTAAATCGTCAAAAAAAGATGTCAAACTGAACATACCAGATGATGTCAATCTGAACATAAAGGAAGTTCAGAGGTGCAACCAGAAATTCCAACACGGTTAATAAATGGCCATTTGATCGTGTCAGTTAATATTAGTTTTTATTCTTATTTCATTTACGATTGAATCTGATATATGTTATTGGTTAAGTCTACATTTCATGATGAACCTGTGTACTTCAAAAACGAACAATGGCAAAAAGTAGCGATCATATGTGTTGTCAAATATACATATTGACTTGATACATCTCGCAGCTATACCCTGTAAGCAATGAATTTAAGGTATCAAGTCACGTCACATACACAGTGGGCGTTTCTAACACCGCATCACCACCAGATTTCGATTCTTATAGCCGAATTCAGCCCTCCATCCGACCCTGTTATTTTTTTATCCTTTTTCTAAAACATGTTTTCTAGTTACTTTTTTCAGGACAATCTTTCGCACTTCTCTTTGAACCATGGAGTAAAGGAAATTATGCCGCCAGATCAACTGTGGCCTAAAAACCTCCTAGATGTCACGATTTAGCTTTTTAGGTTCAAATTTTTCAGGTGGGGGGGGTCCGAGTTTGGGGGGGGGCACCACAACCCCCCCCCCTAGTAGCTTCGCGCCATCGGCGCTCTCGCAGGCCTCCGGCACTTAGAGCATGACCACTTTGAAAAGTACGACGACGGCTCTTGATTATTAAAGTTGTAATATAATTATAAGCTATGACAAGCAATCCTGTAAATTACATCAGTGTAATAAAGAAGCATCCATTAAATGAAAATTTGCCGAATTTTAGATTGGTACATCAAGTAACTTAACACGTATGCATCTATAACAACTATTAGCCCCCAGTAAAACTGATTTATAAGAAAAGCATTTGTAGATAAACTGATGTTAAAAGAATAAGTGTTTATGACCTATCAAATCTTTTTAAAAAGTTTATATTGGGATAGAAAAGGTATCTTACAAAAGTTATAATGATATTGCAAATTTGTTTCATTTTCATGTATAAAAAACAAAACAAATGCTCTTTGGAATTAAACACATGCTCTTCTGAAATAAAATATTAAACCACTAAACATGTGATATTCAAATACAACCATTGAATTGCAGAAAAAGTACAATATGGTTGGCATTTGTGGTTGCATATTTTAGAAGCGAATTGATAAACACTGAATCTGAAATAAGACAACGATTTAAATACTTTGAACAGTAACAGCATTGGTTCCTTATTTTTATCTTCAAGTCATTGAAATTATTTAATTGTTTGCATCTTTGTTTTTTACCATCCTAAATCATATTTCAGTCAGATCACATCATATAATGGCAGACAGTTAACCTACTTTCACTTTTCTTGGGTAAGATGGTCTACCGACACTAAGGGCACTTACTTCACTTAGTAACTGACAAATGTCCGACTTGTAACCCATAATTTTATTTGTACCCACCAAGTTAATTACCAGCACCCACCCAAGTTTATTACCAGAACCCACCTAAGTTTATTACCAGTACCCATCCAAGTTTATTACAATACCAGTACCCATACAACTTTATTACCAATACCCACTCAAGTTTATTAACAGTACACACCCAAGTTTATTACCAGCACCCACCCAAGTTTATTACCAGCACCCACTTAAGTTTATTACCAGTACCCATCCAAGTTTATTACCTGTACCCAACCAAGTTTATTACCAGTACCCACTTAAGTTTTTAACAAGTATCCACCAAAGTTTTTTACCTGTACCCACCCAAGTTTATTACCTGTACCCACTCAAGTTTATTACCAGTACCCACCCAAGTTTATTACCTAAGTACCCACTCAAGTTTATTACCAGTACCCACCCAAGTGTATTACCAGTGCGCACCAAAGTTTCTTACTGGAAGTACCCATCAGATTGTATTTCCAGAACCCACCCAAGTTTATTACCAGTACCCAACCAAGTTTATTGTAAGTATCCTTCCAAGTTTATAACCAGTACCCACTCAAGTTTATTACTAGTACTCACCCAAGTTTATTGACATTACCCATCCAATTTTATTACCAGTACCCACCCAAGTTAATTACCAGTACCCACATAATTTTTTAACAAGTATCCAGCCAAATTTGTTACCAGTATCAATCCAAAATAATTACCAATAACCAGCCAAGTTTATTGCCAGTACCCACCCAATTGTAGTACCAGTACTCACCCAAATTTCGTGACCCGGCCAGGAATCTAACACAGGATCCTTGATTATGTTCTACAGCACCAACTCATTAAGCAGACCCAGTTCAAAACCCAGCATATATCACATGTACAACTAAATATTTGTTGAATTAATTATTAGTCTTACAACATATAAATAAGTTTAGAGAGGGAACATAGTTCAACATTGAAATAATGTGTTTTCGAGTTGATCAGAAGAGTTGGTATGAAAAATATTAATATTGATACCCCAATTATCATATTGTCATTGTAACAGAATTTGACCAGACATTTTTGCAAAACATGTAATGCCCTAGTGACATTTACCTTTTGCCTATTGACCTCTCTTATTTGCAAAAAAGAAATATATATCTGCTTTTTGAAGGGGAATACAAATGATATACTAAGCAGCACTGATGACTTCTGAAAATATAACTGGGAGCCTGGACGTAGTTATATAATTTGATTTATCGAATAATATAGAGATGTCAAAGTTTCTCATGAGGAAAACATTGTGTTGTTGTTGTAAATTTCCTCTTAAAATCAAGCAACATATATATGAGATCATTTTATAAGTTTCTAGCATGAACTCTTTTTTAAAAGTAACAGTGACCTTTACCTTAACCTGACAGGCCACACATGCACTCTGATTAGTTGTTGCTTACTAAGGATATTAAGGGAAACCACATCTTAAAGAATTAACATTAATCAGGGAACTTGGGAAAATGAACGGGCAATAATTGTGTCGCGTTCTGAGAAAACTGGGCATAATGCCTGTGCGTTAAGTGTCGTTCCAGATTAGCCTGTGCAGTCCGCACAGGCTAATTAGGGACGACACTTTCCGCATAAATTAGATTTTTGCAAAGAAGAGACTTCATTTTAAGGAAAAATGTCATTAAAGCGGAAAGTGTCGTCCCTGATTAGCCTGTGCGGACTGCACAGGCTAATCTGGAACGACACTTTACGCACATGCATTATGCCCAGTTTTCACAGAACACGACTCAATTGAAACTGAATCGGACAATCTGCCGGTTATCAAACTTGGTTGACATACTTTACCTATATTCATGTCACTAAGTTAGAAGATGATACAATTAATACTCTTTGAATAAGACAGAATACGCAAGGTCAATTTTTCAATTTTATAGAATTCCAGCGCCGCAATGCTGAAGTTCCTCATCCAGTATAATTATGTATAATTAATCAGAAACTGACCTGTATGCACATATACAATTATTATATTATCATAGAACTTTATAACAAAAATGAGAAAGACTTTTCAATATTTGATTAGTCAAAAAATGTTGATAGAAAAGCCACAACATTATAAGGCACGCACACAAAAGTAGACCATGAACATAATTGTTAAAGTGTTCCTTAATGCACAAGATTCCAAACCTTTCAAAATGTTCTTGTCAAATGTGTGATTATAATGAATAATTATTTTCTTAACAATTTAAATATTACAGTTATTTCATATTGTCAACTTCTTGGTATCAATTCATATGCATATTGTCATGAAAGGAGATTCACCAACATTATAAACACCTTTCATTATAATGCAAACTATAATTATCATGCAACAAGAGATGTGTTTGTCAGAAACACAATGCCCACTATTGCGCCGCTTTGAAGCCATATATTTGACTTTGACCTTGAAGGATGACCTTGACCTTTCACCACTCAAAATGTGCAGCTATATGAGATACACATGCATGCCAAATATCAAGTTGCTATCTTCAATAATGCAAAAGTTATTGCAAAACCATAACCAATGTTTAAGTTACACACAATGAATGAATGACAGACAGACAGGCAAAAAACAATATGCCCCCTATCTTTCGATCCGGGGAGGGGGGGGGCATAAAAAAGTCTGTTGTGTTCATCTTTACACGAATAGAATAATTATAAATTCAGTGAGCATATTGTGGGGTAGGACATTTGATAGTGTTCCCAAAGCATTTAAAGACACATCACAAAAAGGCTTATATTTTGGACACACTCTGTTGTGAAAAAGCGTCCTAGTTATATCAAATCCAGACACTGATAGATTTAACAGCAGAAACACACAACTGACCTCTTCTGTCACAATACAAACATTTATTCCCAGTATATAATGTTTCAAACACTTACCTGCACAGTATATGTCCCTTCACGGATAACATTAAGATTCAAAACAGAATAATTTCAGGCTTTTGGTATAACATTATTAGCTATTGCTATATTAATGTGAATTATATCACAGTTGAGACCACTAAATTCTTCAACAGAAATAAGTCTCTAAAAGCAATTGACTTTTTTTTTTAAATATTTTCATATGAACATGATTTATCAATATATCACAAATGTCATCATGTGATTCATTTGATGAACTGTCTGATGTACTGTCGGTCACTAAAAAGAAAATACAAAGGGCCTTCAACGCTACACTTGGCTAGTCAAAATCACTTGATGAGTAATATAAGCCTGCTATCATATTACATTCTATATCTACATTGTCAGTGGCAACAATAGTGTAGATGAGAAGGAATGTTTTAGCCCTTAGAATATGGGGCCATAAATGCATGTGTATAAAGTGCTGCCCTAGATTAGCCTGTGAAGTCCAGTTTATGAGGAAATTGTCGGCCCTGAATAGCCTGTGCATGCTCCACTGGCTAATTTGGGACAACACTTTACTAAAACTATTTAAGCACAGTAATTGAAAACTCCCAATAAAATGGGCGTTGTATCCCTGTTTTGATTTAAGATAGGACAATTGAAATAGTCAACATATGGGAATACATGTACATAAGGAAGAATCCAAATGGAGGTTGTTGTTTTTCTTCAAATAACAGAAGGCATTGTTTGATTGAACAAAAGCTGTCACTATAGGATGACAAATGCCCCGTAAAATTGCTTTTTCGAAACCTAAAAGCTTTTTCGAAACCCAAACGCGGACCATAAGTTCAAGGTCAAAGGTCAAAATTAATGTGCGTATGGAAAGGCTTTGTCCATATACACATACATACCAAATATGAAGGCTACATCTGAAGCGACATAGAAGTTATGAGAATTGTTCGAAACCTAAACGCAAAGTTCGACAGACTTTCAGACAGACAGACGGACAGACATGCGATCACTATATGCCCACCTTCGGGGGCATAAAAACGTGTCTGATATGGTGACAGGCTGGTCATTTTAAAATATCACTATTATCATTTAGAACTCACTTTGCAAGTTGAACAATTTAAAATGGCAATGCCTTTGGGGCCTGAGGCCCCTCTTTATAAAGACCTTAACCTGACAGCATTTGTCCAGTCGATTCCATTACCCATTTAAGTCATAATCTTTCTCACTAAAAGAAACTTAGATTTAAACAGTTGGGTTCAAAATTAACTTTAAGAAACTGAGGAGATTTGGCAATTGTTAAATAATATACTTGTGCTCGAAATAAAATCAAGTAAGTGATATATTTATAAGAATTAAAAAGATCTTTTCAAGATTATTCCAACGGTACCAAAAACATGATGCCTGCCAAAAATTTAATCTCACATGGGTCTATTAATGATGCAACAGTGTATTTCTGCTTCAAATGTTTAACACTCAACCATCTAAATCTGCATATCTTTTCATAGAGACATCATGAAATAACTACTCTTTTAGCTACTTATTCATTAATAACCCAGAATAGAAACCTTAGGAGAAGTTTATCAGGCAAATCTGGACATACACTTCTTTGTTTTGCTTCAGACATCCTTCACCTGACATGTTGATGCATATAATCTGGACAAGATTGCCATAAACATGACAACATCATTTTATGCAAATTAATACTTCATTTCAAGCAAAACGGCAAGTTGTGATTGATGGTAAGAACTGTTACCAGTTTGAGAAAGTCATGGATACAATCCTCATGTGAATTGCAAACTTGATCATAAGGGTTAAAAAATACATTTTAGTAAGTATTTCCTTATTATTACATTCATACTTAACCCATTTATGACTAGCGTCTAGAAAAAAGGCCTTGGCCAACAGCGTATACCCAGATGAGACGACGCATGATGCGGCGTCTCATCTCGGTCTGCGCTGTGTGCTTGAAAGAATGTCTGCACGAAATATTCTAAATACTGAAATAAATATACTAAACATCTCTAATTTTGGAAATAAATTGATCCAATTTAGAAGGATGGGAGAGTCCACTAGGCATAAATGGGTTAAAGTTCACAAACCAACAAAACATGTTGACAAACCATCCATTGTTCATTTTCCACAATGCTGTGAAAAACAAATCACAGACTATCCATATCTGACTGCAATCTGTGCAAAAATCAGATGCACAATCTTTTAAAAATATATAACTGCCTGTTTTTAAAGTTTATCCATTTTACTTCCTAGACAGGTCAAAATATTTGGCACCATTCCAAACCTGTCGTATACAACAAGTTGGAAATCTCATGCTATCTTTAAATCTTTAATATATTTCTTCCTCACAAATATGTCTATGTTGCCCAACATATTGCACATCAAAGTTATCACGATTTATAGCACTTAACCACTTTAAATGCAAACATAGTTTAAGTACAGTTTGAATCCCAGGTGCTTTTGATAAAGATCTGTTAGTTATTAGATAATAAGGCTAAATTCTACTCCTTAACAATCAACCAAAACATTTCTGAAACAAAGGGAAATTAGCAAGTGGAAACTAAAAATTGCAAATAGACTGACTGACAGATCAGAAAATATATGACTCTTTTCCAAGAGATGAACTATGTACATGTATTTACTGCCTAAAATGCATAGGACTACATGTTACCCTCATGTTTTTAAAGGGTTCTTTTCACGTTTTAGTAAATTGACAAATTTTAAAAAAATGATTCAGAATTGCAAATTTTTATTTGTAGTTATAGGCATCTTTCGACGATTTAAAAACCGATTTAAACACCTGAAAGTTAGAAAGCGTTGCAACGCGCAACGATTGAATAATTAGGAGAGTTCTGTTGTTGTCATTATACTTTGTGACGCGAAACGATTGAATAATTAGGAGAGTTCTGTTGTTGTCATTATATTATGTGATACTAAGAGGAATGGCTTATATAAAGTATAAAATACATTACATTTACTCCAGGGGTCAGTGGTTCAAGCCCAGTTGAGGGTTACTTTTAACATGTTAACATGTATCAATATAAAGCATTTAAGGTAGCGCACCCCTACTGATTTCCCGCGATTTATTTTACGTTAATCGCCGATCTTCAATGATCGGTTATTTCCGAGTGATGCATTTTATTTTTTTCAAACTTCGAATTTTGATATATGTTTATGTAATTCCTTTTAGAATACATTATTTTTCACAATTAATATTGACTTTGATCCAAATATCATCTGAAAAATACGATTTCGCGATTTCTTCAAAGATCGACGAGCCTTTTTACCTGTTTACTTATGGATATCTAATTTAAGCTGGCACTAATGTGAAGTTGTCGTGGCCGAGAGGTTAAGGCGATGGACTAGAAATCTTTTGGGATCTTCCCGCGCAGGTTCGAATCCTGACGACGTCGCATACATTTTTCTACGCGTTGTATTTCTTTTCTTACTTGATTTGAATTAATTAAGCATATAAGCTATGTTAATTGTTAAATATGTTGACATTTTTATGCACATCCTACAATTTTTTAAATAAAAACAACGTTATGGCTCAATATACGAACTGAAAATACGAATGATGCAAGTTGCATATTTATTTTTATTTCAAAAAGTAAACGGTAAATCTGTCTTGTTCTTGGTATTTTTGCTGTATATAGTGTTTCTATATAAAACTAAGTTTAAAATATAACTTAAATGATACTATTTTGAATTTTATGACACTTTGTTTTTAACCGACCCAGTTTTTACTTGGATGAAATCACTTACATTTCCTGGCGCTCTTCCATATAAAAAAAATTGTAAAAAATAAATGTCTGTAAAAGAATACGTATTTCATCTTGTTTTAACTGTAAACACCTTTACTGCATCTGTACACACCAACTGCATGCCAATATTTGGAAATGTGAATGAATTATGGAACTTTTATATACCCCAGGGGTGAAAATAAACTGGAAAAAGTCGAGCGTGGGGGTGGTTTGAAAAAATCGGTATATATTTTTTTTTTAAAGCATGGAAAGCCTACCTACAAATTTGCATGTACCCTTGCAAAAAAGTAAACCCACTTTCATACCAAAACACACTTAAACTAACATAAAACTGTGTTTTTCTAAGTTTTTCTGAGCGGAAGTTGGTTTTTGCTAATAAAGGCGAGTTTTATGTGAGCTTAACTTGTTTTTTTAAAGTAGATGTGTGTTAAAGCGAGTTTTTTTACTGTAAGTAGTTGGTTTTGTATGTGCCAAAAGGGAGTCTTTTTATTTAGGAGTTGGTTTATGTGTGTTTAAGTGTATCTTTTTGTTTCATAAGCGAGCTTTCACAACAGAAGTTGTTTTTTATAAACAGAAGTGGGTTTAAGCGAGTTTAAGTTGGTCTTTTTATAAATAATTTCAGTTCCGCAACAAGGCTAAAAGACTCACTTTAACACACTTTTCAATAAGTTGGTCTTTTGTTTATTAATATAACTAAACAATTAAACAAGAATTCTTCAACCAGGTCTTTGTTTCATGTTTATAGCCATATAATATAAAGGTGATTTGTAAAGGGGCTTTTTACAGCTTGTTTGCCATTGCACCTTTTGTACATTTGTGGGCTCTCCATAATTTAAAGGAAATATTGGATGAAAATTGCTCTTTCAGAACATCACAGGTTCACCGATACTATAACAATATTAAAATGTTCAAACTTAGTTTTATACCTGAATATGAAATTGTTTGTCTTTCACTTTGAATCAATACATAAATATTAAATATATTATAAGAACAATCACACATTAATAAAATGTGAATACTTCCATTTAATTCATGTTCTATGGATAATTCAATAGACTAACAGTGTGTTGTTTTATTCATTTTTGTTGAGAGGGAGGGTGACACTGTTTCTATAATAAATAAAACTAGTTTCAGTGTGAAAGTGTTGATTAATATATGGAAACTTATGTGGGCTTGCCAGCCATCTCCTCAACATAAAAACAATAACTATTTTAATTTTCTTATACTGATATTTAACCCCAATACAATTAATGTCTACCACATTGACCTTTAACATACAATTTTAAAGGCAATACAAATAATATTTATAATATTATTATTTGCTAACACCATTCAGCATGTTATTTTGAAATATTCACAATTAAATATAATATGCTAAGGGTGCTGTGTATTATTCAATAAATACATGTATGTTGGTGTTGAAATCAGTGGATATTTCCCAGATTTAGTAATTGGCTGACACACATAAGAGATAAGCCCCCCCCCCCCCATTAAATCATAAACATGAATCTCTATCATCTCTATCAATACTTTCAGCATGAAGTTTTGTGTGATGAAATCAATGTGTATTTACAACAATGTGTAAATCAATAATAAGTTTGTTGCAAAGGGGATTCAAAGTGGATGGTAAAAGTGATATGGTCTCATAATCCACCAACTGCCTGTTTTCTTGGAATACTGAAGAACAGTTGTTTTAGGTTTGTATATTCATTTTTGCATCACTTTTTTATTTAGTTTTATATTGAATTAATTATGATCATTATCATATTTATGTATTGGCATTGGGAAATGTAAATGGATAAGTATAAATGTAATGCAATTATAAGGAAAAACAACACCATTTGAATAATTATGGATGTATTTTATGGCTATTATATTGTTATCTTAAATGTTATTTATACCTATTTCTGGTCATACATGAACAGATTTCTTTCCCACATACTCAATGAAAAAACTTTTATATTTTAAATTTGAAGGTTGAACTCCCAAGGTGAAATTTACATTGTTTGGACGATTCTTTGGATAGAATATGCCTGCCAAAAAAGAGAGCAAAAGGGGGACTAACTGATGTATGGACTTTGATACCAGATTTTAAAGTCCATAAAACGAGCAGGTCAACTTGAGGAGATCAGGAGTAGGAAAACTGAGCCCTGTTCTTGACCAAGAAAAGTTGGATTTGTTCAGAGGTAAAACTATACAGGTTTTAGCATGTGAAAGGCGTCACACTTCCGACCAGTCCACACAGCCAAATGAGACCACGTTTCTCAGGGCTTTCAACAGGCCATTCAACGATCCCTCGCCGGGGCGCTTAAATTTCGAAATCAGAGTCCCCGGGGCGCTTGAAATTTTCCGATCAGTGTATTTTTCAGTAAAAGAAAGTGGAGATTGTCAAACAAAATCAAGGTTTCTCTATCAGTGTATCAATATTCACTGTTTCAAAAGAGCACTCGGTACCTACTTTCACAAGTAATCGCCATAAACACCACATGGGGTAATGGATAATCCACTGATAAGACGCGAGTATCGATTATTCTAGCCACATTACACAGTCATTTAAATGATGACAAGGATGTATCAGGTAACTTTCCAGTCGTCAAACTGTCATGTTCATCGTCCAATCGGTTACGCGAATGCTTATGAGGGCGGGGTTTACTATCGACCATTATTTTTGATTGACGTCGGGCACGAAGTAAGAGTTTATCACTCTTGATTAGCAAGAAGTTAAACCATTTACGTTATATAAAACTGGTTACTAGAACAGTACAGTACATTGAAGACGTTTTCGGGCATCATCATCACACCTTTTTACTGTAAACAAGTGTTACCTATGACTCATAATTAATACGAGAAATTAATTGCAAGTGGTCAACAATTATAGCGAGTAAGTTGTGCATATAACACCCAGTTACAATTAGGCGATAACAATTTTATTCCAGTACATGTATATTTCATCATGTCCATTTAAAACTGATGCACCTGGTTTTTCTGACATTTATTGGACACGGAATGCGCTTTAAAAAAATTGTTGAATTACGCACACTTGTAAATGTTTCGTCGGATAATCGATACTTAGAAGACTGGTGATGGCAACCGGCCGTAATCCTCGTGGACAACGTGAATTTCATGCATAATTCTGTTAAAACATTTATTTGACTCGTAAGTGTTTAAACGAATTATTGTTGAATTCATAACGCAACTGTTAATATTTGTTGAAATCTCAGATGGGAATAATTTAATTTGTAATCCGAAACCCATTCCCGTTAGTCGATGATAACGCGTTTTTAATCAGAAACACACTTCCGAATGTAAATGTTAGCGCAACGTTTAAAATATTCTTGCTTCAAATTAGCAGTGCAAATTTATTTTGTGTCGAATATTTTTCTCAATCAAAAAGAGCGCGAACATTATGCAGCATGTACAACGTCGCGTCATGTATATTGTGCGTATATAAAGGGATTTAACAAGCACACAACACGCCAGAGAATTGACGCATGTTCAGAGGCATTTTTTCATCAAATCTATAAATAGTCACTTAAAATTTATTTGATACTATAGAAAAATGGCAAGGTTTGTGTTAAAGAATTAATTGAGAGCTTTTATCGTAAATATTAACCAGAAAGTGATTTATAAAAACGGAATAAACGGGATTATCGGGTAACAAATAAAAACTTGAACAGTATACAGTAATAGAGTCGGGTTGAAACGGATGTTTTGGGGAATCGTTCGAGTCGGGATTTTACTATAATTACCTATGTGCGGAAAGTTTTAAAACAATTAAACAATATAACAAAAAATACATATATTTTAAAATGACTGGGTGATTTTCTTGAAGAGTCATAGCGCACCAAATGACGTCTTTTGACGCTGTTTTTCTTTGAGTTAAAACGCACCACAGAACGTGAATTGACACGTTAAATTTTAAAAAAATCCACGTAGGGAGGGAACACCCCTCCCGAACCACCCCTATCAGCCCCGGGGCGCCTAACAAAAATCCTGTGGAAAGCACTGTATCTTGGTACATTTTCAAACATTATTTTCTACCACACGTAATTTCTTTTAATTATTTATGACAGACGTTAAGTCACATGTGATCACAGGATTTAAATTGCAAAAATAAACAAACAAAAACAACAAGCAAACAAACTTATTTTGATTTAAATTAATAATGTTTATAGTAACAAGATAACCATAACAGCAATATTTAACACTTACATTATAAAATATCTTTCCAGGACCTGATCTCAAATGAGATCATGCACCAGATGCACCTCGCAAAGGCCATGACAGTATAGTTTTCAGACCTTATCAGCTGGTGACTGCTCTATGAAGTGTTGTTCAACCTCTTCCTATTTTTTGTAACAATGACCTCGAAACGACTGGCCACAAATGCACTCCTATGCTAGGTCTGTATATAAGCAATGTAAAGTGGAATGAAGTATTTTCATTAATTTTTAAACAGCCATAATTCCGAGGGAGACCCAATAACGGTCAAGAGGTCAGAGTCTGGCGGGGAACAAGCATGACAAGGCATGTGCTTGATGCCGTCATCATTTCTGCCTGCAAAGGTACATTTTGTCTTCTTTTTGCTAGGTATTTATCATAATGAAACAGTGGTAGGAATTTTATATACAGTTATGACCAGGTTTTCAAAGAAAATAAAAAATGACCTTATCTAATGCGGGAATGGCATATCTGGTCAATAACTTAAGTTTGCCTAGACCTAATTGATGAGCTTGCATTGAGGCCAAGCTTGGTATTGCATACAGAGCCCATTGATGTGTCATTAAAAATTTTAAAGTACTGCTCAATAACTTAAGCTTGGATGGAGGTATTGGACACCAATTGTGTGTGTAGCTTTATCCTTTTTGCAGCCATTCTCTCCCTTCCTCTGAATGAAGTAGTGCAGTTGTCTGTTACTGACATATAGGTATTAGCGCTTGCAGGTAATCGGATCAAAGTCAAAGTAGCATTTACTAAATACCGAAAATCTATTGGGATCGCATTTTTATATTGGGTCTTATTAATACTAGAATCAAACGATGGTTTGAAATGCAATTGGATGTTTGTCTGGCTGGCACTTGATGTATGAGGTCTTTAATACAGATTTGGCATTAATGTTAATTAAATCACAGAAGTTTTGAAACAGAGTAGTAAGAATTAGTAGTTTCACCATGTATCAGATTTTTTTGGGAATGATATAAATATATAAATATGTAAACATTTATTTTTTCCTAATAGGTTATGTCCGGATGTGGTGCAAAGACCACAACAAAATAGTGCCAGATGACACCTCCCTCAACAAGGCAGTGACACTACACTCCAAATAGACAACTCCAGGAAAAAATTGAAATCAACTTATTAAAAAACAACTTTACCAAATGATGAGTGGAATACATTTTTATTGAATCTCGTGTTTAAATTACGACACAACATAGGTGGTCTTAGATTATGATTTTTACCCTGTCATAATGTAATAAGATCAACAACAACAAAAATACTGTCAGTATATTTTATTGTGTATATTTTATTGTTTATATTTTATAATCTAATTAAAAATGTTTTTTATTGATGGTCTGTATATTTTGCTTTTTCTTTCTGCATACATTTATTGTACAGAAAATTTTCTGTGCAGAATTAATTAGTATACAGATGTTATTCCATACAGAATAATATTTTCACATTTTAGTTCTCCCCAGATTTAATTCTGCCTAGATTTTTTTCTGCCCCCCCCCCAAAAAAAAAATCCGCTTAATTCAAATTATTTGTAAAATCTGTACAGAATTCGTTCTTTATTTATATTGAAAAAAAAAATCTATAAATAGAAATCTGGTTCAACTCATTTTAAACAGACACCAAATATTTTCTGCCCAGATTCTTTACAGATTTTGTGTATTTTATTCTGTACATGATCTGGTTGCAGTCTGCCCCAACTTTTTCGTACAAACGCCACCTACTTGTAAACAGATCATGTATTAATTGGTCCATTGGGAATCTTTGCTAGAAATGTTCATGGTTTTAACAGTTAACAATTGAAGCTTCTTACAAAAAGAGTTATCTAAATGTTAAAATAACAGCAACTACCTATGGGGGCCCCTGCTCATTTCCATATCCAAGACAAACATCAGCCCCAGAGGTATCAAACCCCTTGGAATGTAAATCATTAATAACACCGTTACTGTAATATAACGCGCTCCATTATAACGCTGTGTCCAATATAACGCGGGGGTGCTTGGATCCATGTTTTTCTCCAACCTTCCTTTTCTGATTCAAATCCATGTTATGCAACACAAAATGACAACATGTGCATTGGCCTTGGACAGGAGATGACCCCTTTTGAAAGAGGGGTCACTAGGTCAAAGGTCAAGGTCACGATAAGTGTGAAAATCGTTTCCGATCAATAACGTGTCAACTATTTCAATATTCTTAATTTGATATGATTGCAGTTTGTCTGTATTAAAGGAGTGGCTGAGAAATATACAGCGCAAAGCAGTATTAAACAAGTTTTTGTGACATTTCATTATCATGCTAGTGTTCAGGTATTTAATCTTTCAATACGTGTACGAGATTTTAATTAAATAATCCAGACGATTTATTTACATGCTAACGCGGTGTAATTGTTAACAGAGATTCACCATTATGACGCAATAAAACCGTTCTTTGTACATGTATCGTTTTGCTTTCAATCTAAATTAAAATTTGCTGGTCCAATGAAAGCGCTGTCATATAATGCACTGTACTGTGTACACTTCTGAAAAATGGCGTATGCATAATGGTTGCGTTTAAGAAATTCTTAAACAGATTTATCGTCATAAATGTTCAAGATTATTTTTTGTAAGTGATGTTGAAGTTATATTAGATTATCAGATAAATGTGCACATAAGAAAAGCGGAATGTATACTGATATAGATACGATAGGGTTTATATGCATGTATTAGCAAATGACATAACATCACGGCAATAAACATGACCTATGTTATAGGCTATACTTGTTTTAAATAAATGAGCAATAAATGAGCTCAAAACTTATACACAGGGGGTAATCACATGACAAACAAGATGGCGACGTCCATGCCGACGCAGGTATTTTTCGTCAATTTATACCCTTTATTACTTGCATTGTGTTTTCTTATTCTGCTCACTTTCCAGCCTATAAGGAAGAAAGTTAGTGGCTTTATTTCATAGTAATATTCGCTCTATATCTCCACTTTACTCGGTGCGAAATTTCTTAGCGGTATGACCTAATTAGGTCTCCACTAAGAAAATTTCCACCGAGTAAAGTCGAGATATAAAGCGAATTTAAATACGAAATAAACGCTTATCCCCATTTTACAGATATGGCTGGAAAGTGAGCGTCATTTAAAAAATAAACAAAGTAAAAAAGGGTATAAAACGGCAAAAAATGACTGTCTCGGCATGGATGTCGCCATCTTGACTATCATGTGATTACCCCCTCTGTTATAACGGCCTGTCCGTTTATAACGCTGCCGCATGGCTTGGACGCTGTGATCCGCGCATTACATTGGAGTTACAGTGTATATGAGTCTTAGAAAAATAATAGTCCTGGTTTATTTTTAGTGTCTTATGACAATTTTCCTGTATGTTGTCAAATAATTGTAATGATGTTGACTGACTCCTAGCATACTGTTTTTTAATGGTTGAAGTAGGGATGTAATATCTGACATTAATACTCTACCAACTCTTACAGTATCTCTTAATAACAAACTAAAAACTGATACGATATCAAAATAATGCTGAGTATGTTACTGATACCCTTCAAGAGGTTTCAATAGATTGAGATTTATTTAAATATCTTTTTCATAAAAAAGACGTTATACTGCTGCCCAGATTAAAACTTAAAAGCACCACATTAAGGAAACCTGTTTCACTTAAACCATGTACTGATTACATGTACATTTGTAATAAGAGAATTGTAAACCGTCAGTGAGCTCAATTACAAAATAGAGCTGATAATATATGATCATTTGTCATTTGAAATACTACATTTCATCAATATTTGGTCAGTAGTGTTTTTTTTAAATACTTGTTTACTACGATTGGCCAATATTGACGATAACTGACTGTTTAAATCATTAATTGCCTTTAACATAATTGGATGAGGAAGGCAACAACGAGGATTATGACAATGACTGAGATATTGCTTCATTACAAAACAAAGCTTACAAAATTACCAGATGATAATCAGAGAGGACAATTTGTGCTTTAATAAAAAAAAATCGTTTTAAAGGAAGTCTAAACAAAAATCCAGTCAAGGCCGAAAGTGTTGTCCCTGATTGGCCAGTGCAGACTAATCTGGGATGTATGTATTTCTTTTGTCCTTGCGGTCAAGGATAACCCATGAAAGTGCAAGCACTTATTTTCAATGGGGTCCTTTGGTTTTTGCTGAAGAGACAGCAGGCATAAGAGACAGTATTGGGATACAAGGAATCCGGGTGCGATACCCTAGCTCTTTGCGTATAGATCCCTTGGTTCTTTTTACGTGCTCAATGTATAGCACCGATACACGAGAGAATTACCTGGGTTTCATACCAGTACATCTCTAGTTGGGTCGGAAACACATTTCTGAAATTTCCAGTGCCCCGGCTAGGAATTGAACCAGGGACCTCTGGAATGGTAGACCAGTGTGTTACCACTAGACCACCGCACCACCCAAAATGATGACACTTTGCCCATATTCTTTAAGCCCAGTTTTCACAGAACTAGACTCAAATTGAAATACAACCATTCACAAGTGTCTACTCCTTTATTTTAATTTATGTCTCAGCTTCCCATGTACACCCTCATTCTCAGAAGGACCAGTTAGTCTTATTTGTCCTTCCTTCTTCCTACACAAAAAATGTCATAGTTCCTGCTAAATTGTTCTTTCTATTATCTTACTTTTATCACCATATCCAATTTTGTCCAGATTTTTGTACAATCATAGTACAACACAATCACACTTGCAATGTGCCATCAACAATAACAAAACTCGCCCAAAATCGGCTTATATCGCCTGTACCGACATTGACAACACTTTCTCTAAAAAAAATTCTTAATGTTAAAGACAATGCTTATGTCAATTCAAGATAATTTAATACATTATTTTTCTTAAAATAAAAGTTAAATATATTGATGTTCTCTTGCATTTTAACCACTCATACTCTCTTCTTTACCAAGACTTACATACAGTATAATTTTCATGGGCGTTTGATCTGGGCAAAGGATTTTCACAAAATAGTCGGAAGCACTTTTTATTTGTAGCTGGAATTTTACAATTTTACCTAAAATTTCAATTTTAGCTTTAATACCAATTTTCGGGATACATGATTAAAAAATAATCACAAATAATATCAGTCTGTAACACAAAAATAATGATTTGTTAAACATACCATTAAGCAATTATATCTGACACAACAATTTGCATCTCATTTTATTTGCATAAAAACTTTTGCATGGGTAACAAGAAAAAAGTATGTTTATGTTAAGGCTTGATTAGCTTCGACCTTCTGTGAATATATCCAGCTCAGAGACCCATTCCAGATTCCTATTACAGATTCAAGTCTGCTGATAAATATGTAAATAATTATGTTCTTATCTACGGTGGCATAGAGGTGACATTCACTTCTCTTTTTTTAAATTGCTCTCCTCTTTTTTCTATCTCGTGGCCACGAGTTAGCTATGTCGTGGCCACGAGATAGAACAAGAGCACCGCATAACGGGTGCCACGCTCGGCTGCGAAATCTTGTCAGATTTTTTTTTCTTTTTAGAGGTCACAGTGACCTTGACCTTTGACCTAGTGACCCAAAATTGGTGTGGCGTGTAGAACTCATCAAGGTGCATCTACATATGAAGTTTCAAAGTTGTAGGTGGAAGCACTTTGATTTTAGAGGCAATGTTAAGGTTTTTGTTAAAGTTTTATATTAGTGATCACTGTGACCTTGACCTTTGACCTAGTGACCCAAAAATGGGTGTGGCATGTAGAACTCATCAAGGTGCAACTACATATGAAGTTTCAAAGTTGTAGGTGGAAGCACTTTGATTTTCGAGCCTATGTTTAAGTTTGATATAAGATGTCACAGTGACCTGGACCTTGACCTAGTGACCCAAAAATGAGTGTGGCGTGTAGAACTCATCAAGGTGCATCTACATATGAAGTTTCAAAGTTGTAGGTGGAAGCACTTTGATTTTAGAGTCAATGTTAAGTTTTTAGCACAACGCCTACTGCGGACGTCGGATGAGCTGGCTATGACAATAGCTCAGGTTTTCTCCGAAAACAGCCTCGCTAAAAAAGAGGAGTGCAAAACTAAATAAAAGCGGCGTACAATTAAAAAAAGAGCGGTGCTTCTCTTTTTTCAAATTGCTCACCTCTTTTTTCTATCTCGTGGCCATGAGTTAGCTATGTCGTGCACGAGATAGAAAAAAGAGGAGTGCAAAACTAAATAAAAGCGGCGTACAATTAAAAAAGAGTGGTGCAGTAAATAAAGGCAGAGTGCATTAAACAAAAGGGGAGAGAATGTTCGCTATCTCGAGATCAGCCAATCAAATTTTGCGTAACATGTGTAAATATTCTGTAAGCATATATCTAGCTGGTCAAAGCAGGTAAGGCTCTGATATAACATAACATACTACTATTAGTACTACTATTACCGCTACTACTACTGCTGCTGTTGTTGTTGTTTCTGCTGTTACTACTACTACCACTACTAATACTACTACTACAATGGACGACTGACCGATGGACAACGACCGAGGGACGACTGATGAACAACCAACGGACGACCAAAGTTTGGACGAGGGATGACCGACGGACGCCGCCGGATGGCAGCCGACGGGCGACCGGAGGACGGACGATGGATGACTGACGGACGACGCCGGATGAACGACCGACGGACCACGACCGGAAAACGGACGATGGACAACCGGAGGACAGACAACGGCCGGACCACGAATGGAGAACGGATGATGGACGACCAATTGACAACCGACTGACGATCGGATGACGACCGACGGACGACGACAAGTACTACTACGACGACGGCTGCTACTTGCTGCTGCTGCTGCTACTGCTACTACTACTACTACTACTACTAGCAACAGCAGCAGTAGCAGTAGTAGAAGGTGGAGGAGGAGAAGGAGAAGTATCAGCAGTAGCGATAGTAATATAGTAGTAGTAGTAGAAGTGGTTGTAGTAGTAGCAGCAGCAGCAGCAGCAACAACAACAACAACAGCAGTAGTAATAGTAGTAATAGTAGTACTAATAGCATGATGTTATGTTATATCAGAGCCTTGCTTTTGGGACGTTTTCTCTGGCTGATTAATGTGAGGGAACAAGATAGTAGTTGATTGGCTGACTAACTCGTGGCCACGAGTTAGCTAAGTCGGGATCTCGATATCACGAAATTCTCTCCTCTTTTGTTTAATGCACCCTTTCTTTATTTACTGCACCGCTCTTTTTTTAATTGCACTCCTCTTTTATTTAGTTTTGCACTCCTCTTTTTTCTATCGCGTGGCCACCACATAGCTTACTCGAGATCCCGAGTTACTTAGTCGTGGCAACGAGAAAGAAAAAAGAGGAGTGCAATTTAAAAAAAGAGGAGTGAATGTCACCACTATGGTGGTTAGCGTGTGGCTATGATATTAATTAGGAAAAACATCATTTTGAATGATAAATAATCATATAATAACGAAAAATTAAATTTTATGAAAAAAAATTCACTATCAAATATATATTTAACAAGGTATGCAACTCACAATCACCCCAAAACGGGGTGCATCGCTTTGAACAGCCATATCTTCATTAATTGTGCAGCGATTTTCACGATCTTGGTCTTATTCAACGCAGAAATGAATTTTCTGATACTAATTAATATCATAGCAACACGCTAACCACCTGTGCTTTCACTCACACATAGATACACATTAACCCTTCTCAGTCTATTCCCTAATGCATCCTTATCAAACCGACTCC
Source organism: Dreissena polymorpha (assembly GCF_020536995.1). NCBI lineage: Eukaryota > Metazoa > Mollusca > Bivalvia > Myida > Dreissenidae > Dreissena > Dreissena polymorpha. Next base: position 2,735,083 of record NC_068355.1, on the reverse strand, counting down.
ATCAATTATTGCATACTATGATACTTACTTCTTTAATTCCGGTCGCTATTCATTACCCGAGAATCCCCTATATTCCATTTTGAAAAGCACATTCTGGTAAATATAAAAGTTCTAAGTACCCGGTAACAAATGAATGTTGGCATATGTGACTATTTGAGGATTTGATGAAATATCGTCCACTTGGGACAGGCATTTTTCAACTGAACACACATATATCGCCTGACTTGCTGTTCAAGTATTGATACAATACACTCACACTTTTCATGTGACGTTTTATATGTCTGCATAGTTTCCTCATGCTTTTTATTGAGAAAGGAACAGCAGAAAACATGAAGCACTGTTTATTTGAAACTATACTTTTTTATGTTGCATAAACCTAAAATTTGGAAGCGTGTTACGGATTAAAAATGTAATCATTCTAACTTAAGTTGTGTGTAATTAATTCAACTTAAATTTGTTAAAATGCTTTACCAGTCGAATAAATGATCTGACCATATTATGCATGCAATGCACAATTTCCATGCCGATTATACCCAGTTGCCATCATCATTCTTCTTAGTTACTTTACTAGATTTCATCAGTGAAGTGTATACCTAAGGACCAATGAATGTGGTAGGTGACAAAGACAACAAACTGTTACAAAAACATTTAACTTATGGCTATTACATCATTTGTTGTTTGCATAATCTTACTGCAGGTATTGCATGCCTATGAGTGCTGTCGCTCATTTGCAAATATCGATTGTCCAGTACAACACTCCCCCTTCAGGGCGGCTATTAAATGACTTGTTGCAGTAACTGTTAAAAATTCTTAATACTATTCTGTAAATTTCAAATGCCCCGCAGACAAGGATTTCGAAATTCAAGCACCTCAGCGAGGGATTTATAAATGGCCTTTGGAAAGCACTGGTTCTTATATATAAGAAGTTTGTACAAAATGGATATGCATCTGGTACATGTAACAAACAAGGAAATAATCTCACAATATGTAGAATAACAAACACATGTGTGTATCATAATTATAGTGTTTACCAAGCATATACATCTCAACCAGTTCGTTTGTAGCAGTCACAAACATGAGAAATATATCTTGTGTAGCATGCAATTATCTGGGTATTTGTTCATGCACATGTACATTTTAAAGTTTTGTTTTGCTTACACCAAACATTACACTTCATTTGCATACTCAAGTTTCATGATTGCATTTTTATTAAATATGTACATTATTTTCCAGTTTTTGCAGTATTTATTGTTATTCTATGCTAGGCAACGTTAAACTTTAAGTAACAATCACCCGACAAAAAAATAAAGCGTCATGCAGAAACATTTCATCACTTTTTATCAGTCATTACCAAGAGGGACCATCATTTAATTAAAGCTAACTGACACTGACTGACAGAATAGAGGAGAGTAATGAAAGACAGACAAATGGCTTATCTGTTTTCCAATATGTATACTTGTATGCATGATGTATGTACACTAAGATTAACTCTATGAGTAATGACAATAATTATTACATTTTAGTAACAGTCATCTGACTTTGATTAACAAACTGTTGTGCATAATCCTATCATGTACAAAGACTCATCAGCAGCAGTAAGACCAGTATTAGAAATGACGGGGTCCAATGTTGTGCCAGAAGGCCAGACTGATTCATTAACAGATAGAGAAACATGATGGATAAAGGGCAGTTACCTATAAGCCAACTCTAGGGATACCTGTAATATGAATATAACTAAGAGACAACTGGGCTTAACACATGTGAGAAGTGTTGTCCAACATCAGCCTGTGCAGTCTAAATAGGCTTATCAGGGACGACACTTTCCGCCTAAAGTGGAACACATTTAAAAGAAACTTCCTTTCAACTAAAAATTCCTTAAAAATGGAAAGGGTCGTTCCTGACTAGCCTGTGTGGACTGCACAGGCTTATCTGGGATGACACATGACACACACGCATTAGACCCAGTTTTTTCCAGAAGAGGCCCATATACATTAAGCAAGAATTTTTACTATGATAGCAACCTTATGTAAAACTCCTACAGGTGGAAATTAAAACATAACTATTAGAAATAACTTATTGGTTTGTCTTTTTTTGCATCTTGCAATTCAACATATTTAACATTCTTGCAATGTGTGTGTGTTTTTTTCGATTCTTTCATTTATCAACACTAAACCATATGAGAACATTGTCTACAAGAAGAAGATAAGGAAGTCTTTACCAGGGCCTTTGTAATTTTAACAAGATTAATGTATCATGAATCTATATAAATTTGTTTATTTATGCTGAGAATTCAAAACAAAGAAAGCAATTATTACAGTGCTGGTTTTACAAATTCCTTATTAGAATATCAAAATAATCAAACACCCATTGGTTTTGAGATAACAATGGTGGAAACACCCTTTTATTGTTTTTAAATATCACTGCCTTGTGAGAAAACAATTATTCAACAAGAGCGCTTACAGTGTTAAAAGTCTATTGGCAAGATACAGGGATGTTTCGGCTGAAGTAAATGTTAAAGGAACAGTTGACTGAATGAAAATCTAAAAGGCAATCAAAAAGAAATGTTTTTTTCAGAATAAGTACAAATAAATGAAACAAGAAGTGGTGAAATATTGAAAACCATCCTATATCAATTGGAAAATCAGAACTATGTATAAGGGAACTGATTGGCTAGACTAATAGTTATGCTCTTGTTTAAATTATAACGTTATCATTACATAGTTGCTATTTACGAGACTTAACGACTTTATAAAACAAGCTGTGGCACTACGCTAATTACATTTACATCAAAAGCTCATTCCCATACATGTTTTTAAACAAATTGTGAACAGATTTTGGCATTTTTTATTAATTACATTAGATTATGATTGATTAAAAATCTTAAATGTTTTTAGTAGACTTAACTTATTTTTATCGTAAGAAAAACATTGAACAAAAAAACTGACAAGGCACTATTTGAACCCGTGTCGCCATTATCTGTAAGCTGATGCACTAAGACATGCAGACTTTCATAGAATGTTACCTATTGTAAAAATTATCTAGCTTTTGCAAATAACAAAATGGTTGAAATGAAATACATGCCATAGTAAAATTAAGTTTAAATAAGAAACATATTTGATCTATGCCAATTAGAATAAATCTGGTGGTTACAAGTTAGAAATCCATCTTTTTAGCGCTTTAAAACTTAAAAATAAGAGTGTTTGTCGAAATGGACATATACGTCTAGAAATCCTCTTTTCGGTTTTAAAAGCGGTACCGTTTGTAAAATAATAAATTACCTCTAACTAGGCTATATATGTAATTTTATCTATGCCAATTAGAATATATCTGGTGGTTACAAGTTACAAATCCTTCTTTTTTGCGCTTTAAAACTTAAAACTAATCGCGTTTGTTGAAATGGACGTGTACGCATAGAAATCCTACGTTTGGTTTAAAAAATAATAATAATAATAATAAATTACTTGCTAAATAGGCTACATAGTTAATGACAATTTTTGCACACTTTCACATTGCATCTATAGGTATTTGATTAACATGTTTTTCATTTCAAAGTGTGTGGCTTTTACTAATGAATTTTTTTATATTTCTAAGAATGTTTTTCCACTAAAAATGGTCTTAGAAATATTCAATATAAATGACGTTAGACAAATTCTTTGAATAAAATCGTCAAAAAGAAACATTTCTAAGCCAAAAATTGTAAGATGTATATCCCAAACAAATAAGACTGTAATCTTTGCACTTCCTTTTCATATGTCACCCGTTAATCGATTATTTTACTGTAACACAGATAGATCTGTTGCACTTGATTATGTCACTGGCTTTTAAATAATCTTACCCAGGACCTAATAAGCTGACATATCTCTGTTTGAACCTCTACAAACCAAAACAAAACAAATTTTATTTTTAGGCAGCAAGTATTTAAGGGTTTATTGAAATCATAAGCCATGTTACGGCCATCAATTCTTTTCTACACAATCAATAACAATAAGACATTTTATTTACTTACTTCATAAAAAAGCCTCACACTATGTTTTGTTTTGTTTTTATCATTTAACTGAGTTAACTGGAAATCAGGTAAAGATCGAATTTTGACTTTTTTTATCATTGTGATTTGGAAATGGGTCCCTTTAACGGACCTGTAGATATGTCAGGAAAAATGCCTAAATGGAATTTAATCCATTTCAATCACACATCCCCAAAGCACTGCCTACATAACTCCATATTATTTATAAACGGACTCCTTTGATAATGTTTGCTATGACGGCTCTGGGAGTCCATAGGCACCCCTTCATAAACACAACCACAATTCTCTGAAGCTGATCAGTGCACATCACTAAACTGACCATGTTTGTGACAACAAGAGGAAAGCCCTGTATAAACTTCAAAAACACATTAAAATTACCAGAAACGACCTGAGACCCTGTAGAAGTAGTGAGGGAAAATGAAAGACGCATGATGAAAAGACTGGAAAAAGCGCATAGACCAGTTCATTGTTATTGTTTTGATTCCAGAGTTTTGCGCATGCGCAATGCACTGGTAGGCAAAAACATTGCTTACAGCTAACGCAAAGCATATGGATAACGAGACTTGTTTAGTCAATAAACAGAAAAGAAACTAAAAACAACAACAACTAAATAATATTTAGAAAATATAATATTTAGTGCCAAAAGAATGCATTAACACATTTATTTGCATTTTAAAAGAATGCGTCATTAGCATCAAAGTAATTAAGATTGTCTGAAGACTGAACGACAGACAATTCGACACAACAAAGAGCTCTATGCATTAGCCGTATTATTATTTGCAGAAAAGCTTCAATAAAAATAATGATACATCTTATTATAAAATTATAATTATCAATTGCATGCGTAGACTAGAGTAATACAAAATTAGTGATAGAATGTGTCAGTGTTTCATTGAAAATAAACGTACTACAAAGCCCTATTAAAAGCGAAGTTCATGACAGTATTAACATGTAATTTTAATTTGGATGGGTGTTGTTCAGAGAATGACTTGAGGAAAATTAACACACTACTGAAAAACACAACCTCACATGATGCAAATTAATTTGTGTTTTCATGTATATTGTAAACTCGTTACTACTGATCAACTATGAGTGACAACTATCTTACATTTAACACACAAACACACACACACACACACAACATAATATATATACATATATAATATAATATATACATATTGTTTCATTATTATTTACCCCCATTGATGTCAAACGTAATTTCTTGTTTTTATGATGTATTTCGTGCATTGCCGTAACATTACATCTTCATACGGAATGACGTATTAACCGATGCCCGCTAAATACATTAAATATTTTTACGTACATTTTATAATTTATAAAAACTTTATTGTTTTATAAATAAAACGGGCTTGTATCTGTACCGTGTTCAATTTCCGATAATCTATAGGCTTCAAATTTGTACAATATGTAACATATTTAATTTAAGCAACTGTTAAGTAAGTCGGCGGTAAATTTATATAACCAAATGTCTAGTTACTTAATACTACCAGAATGAAGACATGGTGGCATCCTCAATTGCATTTAATGACCAGACTGTCATCTGCCACCTAGTGTGGTTTGTGACACCATGTTGTTAGTTAGGTCTGGACAATATCTGATCAAAACGAGATTATCGGATTATGCAGAACAAAGGGCAATTAAACACCGGAATACAAAAGCTTACACGATTTTAAGATTGATGCAAACAATCAAATGAAAACTATTGCATCTAATTTAATTAAATGTTTATTTAATTAAATTAAATGCAATAGTTTTCATGTTCTGTTTATTTAATGTGTCAACATGTTAGTTTTCCCGGACCGGGGTAAAGGTCCCTGCCCAGACAAATACCATTATGGTTAATTTGTAAATGTTTTTTATTTGGAAGTGATCTATTCATTCATTGTGTTCAATCTTATTTGTTTTAGTAACGTAGAACAGCTTGTTGGCACGTTGAAAAATAAAATCTAAATATAATCGTTTAAATATAACCGATCACGCTCTATTTCTCCCCATTGATTGTATCTTTCATTTGCCTACCAATATAGTCGGGATGTAAACACGCAGGTGTGCGTGACGTCACGCGTGAACTGGTCTATTCTATTAGATAACACATGGTTGTTCATGTTGGATTTATTTTTTAGGATGCCCATGTCATTTTCGGTTTCCCTGATCATGCTGATAAACATTCCGAGTAGTTTTAATTTTCAACAACATAACATTTATGCTACATAAACGAGCAAACTAAATCGTACATACCCTTTCAAATTAGGTAAAAGTCAGAAGTTGTTAATGCTTTCCTGGCTCAATAACTTGGTTTATGACTTTTACTTCCTAGTTTATGCTTTTTGTAAACTTTTGGTTTTCAAGGGAAATAATTTAACAACAAGTTATTGAAACCTACGCCGTACTATGTGGGCTATTTTCCACTAATCAACCATTCATAGTTGATTGTTAACAATGAATTTTCAGCGCATGCTCATTGATTAGTGGTCAGAATAACCTGAAACATATGCATATTGCAATATGTTCAGTCAATTATTCAGTAAGAATTTCCGAAATAAACATTACAATACATAGATTGTACGTAAAAGATAATATGATAATAGGTGCCACCAAATTTGCGGGCAAACGCTTATTGATTACCATGCAATGTAATACAAAATTGGACATTATTGTGTAAAAAAAAAACAACCTAATTGTTTCAATACAATAATAGTGCAACCAAAAAATTGGGTGTATATAAAACGCGGCATTTAGCGCAGACTGCAAATTGTAGGCTGCGTTATCGGGCCATAAAACGCAGCCAATATAGACATCGTTGCAGTCAATATAGATATCGTTGGAAAACGCAGGCAATATAGAAATAGAAGGAATACGCAGACAATATGCAATATGGTTTATGTGCTATATTTAACTAATTAAATACTTGTAATGTTCATTGCATTTAGTTGAATTTAGGAACCTAGAACATTCTAATACAGAATATCAAACAATTTGAAATTGAATATTGATACCGGGAGGTTTATTTCACAAAAATGTAAACTATATATAAATAAAAAAGAATATAAAGTTGTAATAAACAATATTTAATGAATGTATATACACATTTTAGTTCGTGAAACTTATTAAAATAATATGAAATTCTACTTTAAATTAAGTGCAATGGTTATCCATGTTTGTTTTAAATAATGAAATATAAAAGCATTATACGTGTTCAACTCATTAAAGAATACGCAGCTTTTAGCGCAGCCAATATAATTATACAAAGAAGGAAAACAAATTAGGTCAATGTTTCTCGATGATGGGCATTATTTATTTTAAATAATAAAGTATAAAGCATTTGAGCCGTTGAACTCATGAAATTGTATGTCGAATTTATTTATATGAATTTCGGAACCTACATGTTCTGTATCAAGATGAAGACATAATAATGTGTTTATATGAGCATACATGAGTAATAAAGATTGTATTAACATAAAATATATAGGGTGCTGGAGGTTTCGGTAAATGACAAGGTAAATTGGATTTATATAGTAAATGCCGTGGAGGTTTCGGTAAATGGTTTTTATAGAGGTGGTATACCTACAACAATGAGGTGTTAATGACACCTATTTTGGCTTACAATAACATCAGGGGCATATATTGGTAAACTGTGGATTAATTTTGAGTTGAGTTATTAATGCTATGCATAAGGTAAAGAATTAAGGGGCATGAATGAGCTACCTCTGAACTTTTTTAAACTAATTCTTTTAGGAAATTGTAGGTACCAAACCAAAAAATATTGATTGAATTTAAAATGTAACACTATTGAAAGTATATTTACGATTTAAATAACTAAATATTTTTTTAATAATTGGTGCTTTTATTTGAAGAACATAATAGTAATAATAAATGATGATTTACGAGGGAATCAATGTAAGATCTTCAATTAAGTTTATTGCTTTTTAAAAAGGTTCTTGTAAAATATTGTAGACATTAAAAATGATTTCAGTTTAAATTAAAAGCGCAATAGTATTTTAGACCACCGAAAAGCACTCAGTTTCTCAATATATATACATGAGGTAATTTGCCAACATAATGAATATGCTGCCAAGCTCTTGCCACGTGGAGGCCACCTCTTGTAAGAGCCAAATGTTGAATTTTATATTACATATTACAATACACCATCAGCGGCCGAGCGCAGAGTACGCTACAAAAATTGTGGATTGCTTCAAATTAAGGTCAAATTCCGAGTGCGCTTTATATTGATTTCAGTTTAAATCAAAAGCGCCATAGTATTTTAGACTACCGAAAAGCACCTAGTTTCTCAATAAATAAACATGAGATAGTTTGCCAATATAATAAATATGTTGCCCAGCTCTTGCCACGTAGAGGCCACCTCTTGTAAGAGCGAAATGTTGAATCTTATATTACATATTACAATACACCATAGCGACCGAGCGCAGAGTACGCTACATAAATTGTGGATTGCTTCAAATTAAGGTCATATTCCGAGTGCGCTTTATATATAACCTATTATTAATTTCTGGTTGAGAATAAGCAAAAACAATAAATGACATATAATACGTGTACGTATTTTATAAAAAGAAATATAATGATACGCGTTATGTTGTATAGTTTTGTTAAGTACGCGTGTCATTGAACGTTGAGTTAAGCGAAGAGATGCGAACTAAATTACACATAATTAAACACTTAAAAAACTGATATCTAACATAACGCCACTAGACCCGAATGAATACACTGTGTATTAGCAACCTGCTGTGGTGATCCCTATCTTATCAGCTTAATACACAGGCATCTGGCTACTGTAATGGTTCAATGGAGCAGTGACTTTAAAATTGTTTTTGGTTCCAGCCATTTTGTTGCAATTTCTTTGCTTTGTAGAGGCCTAAATTTAGTGTATATGGGCACACGTAATTACCAACTCTCAGAGGTAAACTGCTATTCGGATCCTCGATGCCGCACTGTCTCGCAGTCGCAAATAATTGACACCGATGTTGGCAGACAGCTGGCATTCAGTGCCAGACAGCGGTATCTAAGAACCAGAAAAATGTATTTTATACGCGTTTTACTAAAGTTGGTCTGATAAAAAAAGCTTTTAAATATAGATCTAAATCATTGTTGGCGCAGTTGAAGTTAACATTAACATAAATTGTGCTATCTGATTTGCAGGCAAAAGCTTATTGGGTAGCTGTCGTCGTTGTATGATTATATGTGAATTTAATTATAAAATACACGATACTATTAATGTCCCTTTTCGGCTGCTCAAAGAAGTTCTTCATTGCATCTAAAGATTGTTAAAAAAGTAGTGTAAGAGACTTGAGATAATTTAATAAGTTCTAATGGAGAATTACTTTGCATTTCTTTACTAAACGCATGTATAATTAAGATTGATATTTGAAGGGCATATCTCTTTGATACTAAGGAATCGTATTAATAAGTGGTGTGAACAAGAACATATTTTTAACGAATCTCAATATGGTTTTCGAGATGGACACTCTACATCTGATGCTATTTTCTTATTACATGCTATTATACAGAAAGTTCTGTCTAAAAAGTCTAAATTATGGTATGTTTTTATTGGTTAGCAGAGGGCATTTGAAACAGTTATCAGAGATACGTTATGGACTTAACAAATTGTTTCAATCAGGAATTATTTGTAAAATGACAAATATGAAAAAATGTAAATATCTAAATGTGCAAGCCTGTTTGAAATTGTCAAGTAATATGAATATGTCTGACTTTTTCAATGTAACAATTGGATTAAAACAAGGTGATTTTTTAACTCCCTTTTTTTATATTGTTCATAAATGATATTTCTTAAAACATGAATTTTATTGAGTTTACTGAAAAAGATTACAAACTTTTGTCCATGTATATGATTTAATTTGCCGATGGTATTGTATTGTTCACAACGGATCCAAATAGTCTACAGTCGCCTATAGATGCCGTACATCATTATTCTATGAAAAGGGGTTTAAAAATAAATGTAGATAATTCTAAAATATGTTTATTTCAAAAAATAAAGCAAACTATGTATCCTGACTTCTATTTGGATAATGAAAAAAAATGACATTGTTGACAACTTTGTATATCTTGGAATATAATTTAATTTTACTGACAACATGTTTAATGCAATAAAAGCACTGCATGATCAAGCCCTTAGGGCGTACAATTACGAGTATCTTGTAAATGTGTTTGATAAAGTTAGCATAGATATTTAGACAACGTTATCCCTATTTGATTTTATGATTGTACTTATACTAACATATGGTTGTGAATTATGGGGTGTGTATAATTATAAACTTGTTGATAAATTATTTATTAAGTTTTGTACATATATACTAGGTGTAAAGAAACAAACTTCTACATGTACATATGCTGTGTATTGAGAACTCGGTCGAGTACCTTTGTCAGTTATTTATAAGGAAAGAGCGATGAAATTTTGGCTGAAAATCATGCAAAAAAAGACTCACCTATATATAGAATGTATAATGACATATGTAGCGATGTAACTACTTCTTGTTGGGCTAGTAGAATACATTCCATCATAGGCCATTTAGGTTTACGGGATATTAGATTGTATTAAGAACCCAGGGTAAATTATTATAATTTATTAAAATCGAAAATTAGAAATCCATGTTTTCAAGAGTGGAGTAATAATGTTAATTCAAGGTCAAAGATAGATAGTTATTTTAAATATAAAACTGGAGTTTGCTTTGAAAAGTATTTGGATGTTATATCAAATGATAAACTTAGACATCAATTAACTTGTTTAAGATTATGTTCTCATAGTTAAGAGATAGAACTAGGAAAATATAACAATATAGAAAGAAATAATAAACTGTGTAAATTATGTAACCAAAATGCAGTGGAGTCTGAATATCACTTTATGTTATGTTGCTCATGATACAGTCGTATAAGAAATTTCTATAGCAATCTTCATATCCTACAGTACACAAATTTAATTTGTTAATGTCAACTTCAAGTAAAAAATGTATGTATAATCTTGCAAAATTTGTTAATGAAGCATTATGTATATGACAAAATACCCTTCATAGTTTACCTGTCTCCTGATCTTATATAGTTGTGTATGTGTATCTATGTAATGTTCTGCAATAGCTGTCTATGCTCATTTGGTGTTTGTGATGATCTTTGCCGTAAGTTTTTTTTTATAGCTTTGTGTTATTTGTAAATGGCCAAAAGCAAATGCTTTGCTGATTACCAATAAACTGAAAATGAAACTGGTATTTGTAGTACACTGTATTTAACATTTTGATATCAGAGGACATTTTCCTATTAAGGTAAATGCTCATGCTACATAGGCCTTGTTCATATTTTGAAAGTAGGTACTTAATTAGAAGTTATATAATGCCTCCAATTCGATTGTATAAGGAAATATGAATAAATTCCATTTAAAATAAATTAAAAAAAAGATTGAAACAGAAAGAAAGTGATAAAAATACAATTATTGCATTTTTTATGTTATAACGTTTGTTTTGTATCAACTTATACATTTGTATACATTAATAAGATAATTGTATGGTGTGTAGGATTCACGATTGACGGAGGGCTTTTGCAAGTCATCCAAGAACTGTACGGAAACGCAAGCAGCGCAGTACCTCTCAATGGATAGAAGGGTGACTTCTTAAGAGCATCACTTGGTGTCCTGGATGTTTGTTTTCTGCCCGTCCTGTTACATTTTTCTTTGAGAAGATAATACACCCCAAGACCACCGCAACCCTGTCGCCATCGGTGGCAGACCCATCTTCAACTTGATTTTCGCTGATGACATTGATATCAATTGTGGCACTACAAGCAAACTCCAAGATCTCACCAACATAATCTATGAAAGAGCAGAAGCATACAGGATGGAGGTCAACATTGAGAAGTAGAAAATAATTGTAAACAGCATGTACGAAGAATACCAGTGCAGACATCACCATGAACGGCGAGAATTGAACAAGTTACCAGCTTCAAGTACTTGGGAGCAACACTGTACAAGGATGGCATCAGTACCGTTGAGGCTCGACTAAGAATTGTCATGGCGACCGCAGCAAGTTGTGTACAAGCAGTTCCATCAGCTTCCCCCAACGGCTTTAAAGGTCCCACGTATTCTCCATCCTACTGTTCGGCTGCGAGACCTGGACGCTAATGCGCACACAGTACTCAGCATTCACGCATTTAAACACAGGTGTCTCGGGAAACTGCTCCTACATAGAGCACGAGACCAACGCGAACGTCCGGAACATGTTGGCAACACTTGTTGGCCCACACAAGCCCCTCCTCGCGAACAACATACGACAAAAGCAGGCTTGGTTGGGACACGTCACCAGGCAGTACTCTTTGTGAAAGACTGAGCTCCAAGTCACGCTATAGGGAGGTCGCCGTCGTGGCCGTCAGAAGAAAAGCTGGATGTACAATATAAAAGGGTGGACGTCCCTCCACATGGATGAGCCACTCTCAGCAGCCCACCACACACCTGACTGTGTCGTCGTCCCTTAATTCCCCCCCCCCCTCCCACACACACACCATCGGCCAGACCGGTAAAGGACATCATGGTGATGCTGTATGATACCCTGTTAACTTGAATTAATATAACAAATTTATCGAGCGTTTGTCCAAGTGTCCAGGTCCCGATGACACGTCAAAGTAAATGTTTGGAATGCGTCGAAAGTGCAGCAATCGGGCGTTGTGTAGCTAGGATTGCTGGAGTTTGTCGCCCCTGTACTCTCAACACCGTTTTGAATGTCCAGCTGCTTTCCACTTTTAAACATGCGTATTCGTAGTAATAAAACTACGGGAACGCTTTCCGTGTATGCCGTAGGCTATTTTAGTTGAATTTATATGTGAAAAAAACACTAAGCCTTTGTAGTAAGATACCTGATAAATATCGATCAGCATCAATCATAACCATGGGAAGCGAAGTAATACATGGAGCTTCAACACACGAAAGTAATACCAACACGTCTTTTTGTTTATGTAACATTTATTATGATAAACACATTAACATATTACTTATTATAGATTAACATGCTTAAATAAAGTATGTTTTTTCCAATCAACGAAAAACTCCACCCAACACGATAAACGCGTACATCTTGCGTCAAAAGTTGTAATTAGTTCGGAACTACCCTTCATTATAATATTATATCGGTCACTCAATGACAAAAAAACAGCAATTATGTATTTTACTGATACAGATACTTTTTGGTTAACCAATAGTAATGAATACGGTTGCGAATATTTTGGAAGTGCTTGAAGTGAATATTCCTAAACATCTCTAGTTTAGTTCACCAAGTGTGAGAAAAGCTTTGGACGCTTTACAATTTTCATTTGTGTTGTTTTTGTTTAAATATTGTTACGTTATATTTGATCACAGAAATTAACACGACAACGTTGTGAAATAAATTCCAGAGAGTATGGATAACTTATTAACGTCATTATTACGTTGATGATGCCTAAATAATGGTACCCGGTTAAAATTAATTTTATTATTCCACGGCTTCCTACTAACCCCGTGCAATATGAAACACGTTTGTAAAGGTATGTTGGGATCGAGTAACGCTGTCCCTCAATAATAATTAACTGACCACGTATCACACCGGGCGGGGTTAGTAATAAGTCGTGAAACTAATGATATTGGACGCTTTCTGGTCCCAGAATAGCTTATGCAGCATAAACAGAGTTTCGATATTAATTACACATTAACAATATGTTTTTAGCAAAGTTTATTGTCGACCCTTTGTTGACGTGCCCGTTTGAGCAAATTAAAACGTGAAAAATCATACATTAATTTTCATCATAATGTTATATATAAGTTTTGCATTTGCCTCAAAACAATTATAAGAAACAATATGTCAATTCAAACATGTGTATTCGAAAATAATCAGTTTTAACGATTTGGTATTTAACTTATGCAGACACGTGCGACTTGAACTAGTCTTGTAAAAGATGTCTGGCATAACAATGTTATATAAGAAGGCCTACAAGAAGAGCATTTGAGTCTCGTTCCGGTAAAACGGGGCTTAATGAATGTTTTAATGTGTCGTACCAGATAAGCGTGTGCAGTCCGCCCGGGCTAATCAGGGACGACACTTTCCGCTGTTACGGTAATTTTCGATTAAAGGAATTCTCTTTCAAACGAAAACCCAGTTTCGGAGGGAAATTTTCGTACCTGATTAGAGTGAGCGGACTTCACAGAACTTAACTCATTTATAACATGACAATTTGGACGAACTTCCGTTCAAATGGCATAACGAAGCAGTCTTAAAAATATAAGGCACAATAGAAAGTTACCTCCAAAATTAAAAAAGAATTTGTCGTAAGGCTTTTGTTCTGTAGAATGCAATATCGCATTCGTTGAGATCACCAAATGCATGACATGCTTGTGTGTAATATCAAATTAATAAATATTTTGTCTAAAAAAACTGCATCCTATGTCAGGAAGGCAGGTTCTTGAATAATTGAAAACGAACTGAAATAACGAACGTCAATATACATAAAACTGAATTCGAATGCGAGGTTGTAGTGCTGTTAGCTTTCTTAAATGACGTCGATGGACCCATTGAAGGTCTATTGGTTGGTCGTTGAACTTGGTTGCGCGCCGAGGTTGCTGTCGTCTGCAAAAATTGAAGAGACTCTCAATATTCCATAAATCGACAGTGACAAATATTTCCAAACGAAATCATTTTCATACACGAAAAACATGAGTACACGGTAATGTTATTTAAGCATAACTAGAATAAACATGTAGTTAGCTGTTTATTTTATCATACCACCGCATTGATATCTGCCTGATATAACGTTGCCTGATATTGTTTTTATATCATGGTCAACAGGAAGTTCTTATATCAGTCAATGTTTGGAGTTACGTGGGATTTGCAATAAAGTCAACAATTTCTATCAACATGAATCAGGTTCAACAAAAATGCTTATCCTCACTATTTAAACAAACGATTTAACACGCTTATGTCAATATTGACACCATCATCAAAATGTCAATTTCAATACACATCTCCAAAATGGCGTCTCCAACCTATTCGGTGAAGTGTGTTCCTCGATTAAATTTGTCGCTGCAGTCCATTCCTGATCTCCAATTCAAGACGTTTATAATAAAAGCGGGTGTACTCTTCCCATTCGTAGTGCAAACAACTTTTTTTTCTTTATACGATGTTTAAAATAAGCGATTATTCGTGTTGTCTTTTCGAACGCCGTTGCTACATGTCAACGTGTAAAAGCCGGATCAGCAAAATCAGCGGAGATCCGTACATTTTAAATATACAAGAGGGCCAAGATGGCCCTAGTTCGCTCACCTGAGAGGAGTCGGTTCATTCAATCTTTACCAAACGTCAAACTTGACCTAGATATTTTCCAGACAAACATCCTGGTCAAGTTTCATCATTATTGCACCAAAACTCTGGCATACGGAGTGTTCTTGTTTTTGTAAGATTTGACCTGTTGACCTATATTTTGAGTTGACCCCCTAACCAAACATCAAACTTTGCTTACAAAAATAAATATTATGACCAAGATTCATAAAATCTGAAACAAAATTGTGACCTCTAGAGTGTTTCCAATGATTTTTTATAATATAATGAAAATTTGGTCAATCTAAGGGCAATAATTATGGCATTAATTATTTGATATAAATAACACCAATCTTTGTACCAAGTTTCATGATGATTGGGCAAAAAATGTGATTTTTAGAGTGTTCACAAGCTTCTTTTAACTATATAAATATAAGAAAACTGCCCCCCCCCCGGCAGCCATGTTATTCAACTGACCGTAACCATTTTCGAACTCAACTCTCATATTAAGGAAACAAATGTTCTGACCAAATTTCATGAAAATTGGGCCAAAAATGTGACTTCAAGAGTGTTCACATGTTTCACTTTATACATATAGAGAAAAATGCCTCGCCCACTGGCGGCCATATTTTTTCACCGATCTGGACCATTTTCGAACTCGTCCGAGATATCAATAAAACCAATGTTTTGACTTACTTTCATGATGATTGGGCAAAAATTGTGACTTCTAGAGTGTTAACAAGGCTTCTATATAGCCAAATAAGGAAAACTGCCCCCCCGGCAGCCATGTTATTCAACTGACCGGAACCATTTTCGAACTTAACTCTCATATCAAGGAATCAAGGAAACAAATGTTCTGACCAAATTTCATGCAAATTGGGCCAAAAATGTGACTTCTAGAGTGTTCACATGTTTTCACTATATACATATAGAGAAAAATGCCCCGCCCACTGGCGGCCATGTTTTTACCGATCTGTACCGTTTTCTAACTCGTCCGAGATATCAATAAAACCAATGTTTTAACCAACTTTCATGATGATTGGGCAAAAATTTCGACTTTTAGAATGTTTACAAGGTTTCTCTATAGCCAAATAAGGAAAACTGCCCCCCCGGCAGCCATGTTTTTTAACTGACCGGAACCATTTTCGAACTCAACTCTCATATCAAGGAAACAAATCTTCTGACCAAATTTTATGAAAATTGGGCCAAAACTGTGACTTCTAGAGTGTTCACCTGTTTTCACTATATACATTTAGAGAAAAATGCCCCGCCCACTGGCGGTCATGTTTTTTTACTGATCTGGGCCATTTTCGAATTCGTCCTAGATATCAATAAAACCAATGTTTTGACCAACTTTCATGACGATTGGGCAAAAATTGTGACTTCTAGAGTGTTTACAACGTTTCTATAAAGCCAAATAAGGAAAACTGCCCCCCCCCCCCCCCCCCGCAGCCATGTTATTCAACGGACCGGAACCATTTTCGAACTTAACTCTCATATCAAAGAAACAAATGTTCTGACCAAATTTCATGAAAATTGGACCAAAAATGTTACTTCTAGAGAGTTCACATGTTTTCACTTTATACATATAGAGATAAAAGCCCCGCCAACTGGCGGCCATGTTTTTTCACCGATCTGGACCATTTTCAAACTCGTCCGAGATATCAATAAAACCAATGTTTTGACCAACTTTCATGATGATTGGGCAAAAATTGTGACTTCTAGAGTGTTTACACGGTTTCTATATAGCCAAATAAGGAAAACTGCCTCCCCCCCCCCCCCCGGCAGCTATGTTTTTTAACTGACCGGAACCATTTTCGAACTCAACTCTCATATCAAGGAAACAAATGTTCTGACCAAATATTATGCAAATTTGGCCAAAAATGTGACTTCTAGAGTTTTCACATGTTTTCACTATATACAAATAGAGAAAAATGCCCCGCCCACTGGCGGCCATGTTTTTTCACCGATCTGGACCATTTTCAAACTCGTCCGTGATATCAATAAAACCAATGATTTGACCAACTTTCATGATGATTGGGCAAAAATTGTGACTTCTAGAGTGTTTACAAGGTTTCTCTATAGCCAAATAAGGAAAACTGCCCCGCCCACTGGCGGCCATGTTTTTCAACGGACCGGAACCACTTTTAAACTCGACCAACATATCATTAAGGCAAACATTTTGACAAAGTTACATGAAGATTGGACATGAAATGTGACTTCTACAGTGTTTACAAGGTTTTTCTTTTGTTTTGACCTAGTGACCTAGTTTTTGACCCAGCATGACCTATTTTCGAACTTGATCGAGATATCATTGGGACAAATCTTCTAACTAAGTTTCATGAAGATCTGACATGAAATGTGGCCTCTAGAGTGTTTACAAACCAAATGTGGACGACGGACGGAAGACGGACAAAGACCGGTCACAAAAGGTCACCTGAGCAATCAGGTAAGCTAATAAAAAATGATTATTTTGCAGATTTTTAGAAAAATGTGGTATGATTAAAGAAAAACAGGTTACTGTCCCATCGTTTTGTAATATATCAGGCTCGGCACGAATAAAATAACGGTTCGGCAAGCCTCGCCGTTATATTATTCTAAGCCTCGCCTGATATATTACAAAACGATGGGACAGTAACCTGTTATTCTCTATATATATCAAGTTATGACGTAATGTTTTGCACTTTGGTATTGTGAAGAGACGTCGCAGTTGATATAAGGTAGAATTTATACCTAATATAATACACTTCTGCTTTAAGGTTTCAAGCCTAAGTTATTTGTTTATGTAAGTATACATGAATAAATTGTCAACTGGGTGTGGTCAAATATTACCTAGATTATGATTTGACGAAACTAATTGAAAGGCAAATATACAGGTTTACATACCAAAAATAACACACCTGGATGTCGCAGTTTCAGAGAACGATATTTTTAAGAAAACTATAGTAATATTAATAATGTTACAGAAAGTGAAAAGGGGGCACGCCTTTTGTAATTGGTTTGACTATAAATATCGAATATGCACAACTTCTTGTTTTAAAGAACAATGTCTGCACTCTAATTTCGTAACAAGGGTATATTAAATTGGTAAAAATCGAAGCCCAGGTTCTCTCGTTACCTCTATATACAGCGGGTACACGCACTGCCCGCTGCCGGGAACCGTGGGTTTAACGAGAAGATGCACGAGCTCCGCCGCCTGCTCACCGCAGCCGAGACGGATATTGCTCTCTATACAACGGGTGACGGACACCAATCGGCTAAAAGAGAAAGAGAGATGACCATGGTTAAAGTTGCTAGAGCACATGGCGCATGATAGTTTCTTCATACGTCTAGAGAATAATCAAATATGTATTGTTTTACTTGTATTATGCAAATTATAAAGGTAAAACGACGTCGGGCATTACATCAAACTAGAGAGAAATAATATAAATATAATTATAATTTTATAATTGAAAATTTTACAAAAACATTGGTCCGAAAAAAACACGCTTAAATGTGCTATGTTGGTTTAAGACGAATTTATTAATGTAAATATTGTCCTTAATATTGATTAACAGTGTGGAAGGAAACATGTTATAATTATATTTTATATTTTATAAGTATTGGGCGTCAATTGCGCACAAATCGTACGTCCTGACATCAAACAAACCCCTTTATTGTAACATTTACTTCTAAAAATAAAGTTTATATGAAGAAGAAATATTTTTTAAGTAATATGAACAATTAAAGGTAAAGATCGATTGATAAAAACATGACTTTGCAGTAAAGTTATTTAATATAAATTTAATAACGATTTAAATTTATTTAAATCGACGTTTAAACGAGCTTTAGTAGTAAAATGACTATTACCGTTATAAAATAATTACAATTAGCTTCTTTAATTCAAAGCAATACAAATGTATTCAAGAACACTAAGATCGCGCATCTGAGTCGTGTCGTACACGCAGCCTAATAAAGTAGAATCATTGTATCGAACAGACACGCCATTTCAGAGTGACATTATACTCATTATTTAAATACTATACATGTTCGGACTTATTCCTACTTTAGCTGTATTAATCATAAACATAAACGCAGTAAGACAAATCTTAAATTTGCTTACTATTTTGTGTTTTTTTGTAAAGCAATATTATTACAAGTAAATGAACTTGATGACATGAACAAATGTAATGGCCTGCTTACTTGCATAGTTCCTGTACTTCCACTTGATGAAGGTGCATTACAGAGCTGTTGATCTCCTTATCAAAGCACCAGTCCGACTTCTTGCCTCGATCAGAGAAACACATCATATACTGGGCGTACACTGCAATCCAAGGATAATCAGATGTTTAAACATATAACCCTCGAATCTGAAAACGGGATTTAATGCATGTTAGTACAGTATCGTCCCGTATTAGAATATCCAGGCCTCACAGGCCCATCAGGAACGATTCTTCCCGCCTGGTCAGGAATTTCGTTTAGAACAAACTTAATTTAAACGAAAATATCAAAAAAAGCGGACAGTGTTGTCCCTTAGACTGTTTGTGCTAGTGCATTAACGCGGTTGAAATCATATGTTGCCAAGATTTTACTAATTAGGTTTTAATCAGTGAACTGGAAAATTAAATTGAATGAATGATCACTTTGTTATGATTTTATAGTGCGTTTAATTAAAGAGCCTCGTTTTCCTATTGTCGCCGTCATGTTAATTAAAAAGGCTTGCTTAATCTTTATTCGCCCATTAAAACAGACATACAATATTTTCGCTATAATTAGCCACGGCACTCTTTTAACGCAATAACACATTATCAACGACTTTTACTTTCCTTTATTTTTGTTAGTTTTTGTTATTTTCACTACATCAGCGCGAACTAAATGTCAAGTTAAGGCATTCTAAGCGAAATAGAATGTCCATAAATTTAAGAATAATACCATGCTGACGCTTTAATGCAATACAATTAACTAGAGCCCACATACCACGTAGGTCATAAAATGTCTTATTAAATGTTGAATACATCAGCTTGAAATAAGCCCGTTGTGTCTTTATTTTTAAGAAATAGATCAACATATAAATTTGACAATTTTGTATTCACTAGCATTGCCTTTGCCGGTAGTTAATATGGTAATGTTCGTTTATAAGTGATGCATTTTTTAAAATGCCGTTTAAAGACGTATTTGAATAGGAAGCGTTTTATAAAATTTGCCGGCAACTTCAGGTATTACACACATCGACATTGATTTGAGTCGCGGTATTGGAACTGTGAACTGCACAGGTTAATCTGAGATGACAATGCATGCAGCCATGTTTTCCCAGATCGAGGCTCATATAGACGTTCATGAAAGCAATACATTTTGCAACTCTCCGTCAACTTACGTTCATAAAAGAGAGTTTGAAAAGCTCCATCAACTTACGTTCATAAAGACGATGAGTTTTTCAAAGCTCCGTCAACTTACGTTCATAAAGGCGATGAATTTTTCTAAGCTCCGTCAACTTACGGTCATAAAGGCGATGAGTTTTTCAAAGTTCCGTCAACTTACGTTAATAAAGGCGATGAGTTTTTCATAGCTCCGTCAACTTACGTTCATAATGAAAATGAGTATTTCAAAGCTCCGTCAACTTACGTTCATAAAGGCGATGCGTTTTTCAAAGCTCCGTCAACTTACGTTCATAGAGACGATGAGTTTTTCAAAGCTCCGTCAACTTACGTTCATAAAGGCGATGAGTTTTTCAAAGCTCCGTCAACTTACGTTCATAGAGACGATGAGTTTTTCAAAGCTCCGTCAACTTACGTTCATAAAGACGATGAGTTTTTCAAAGTTCCGTCAACTTACGTTCATAGAGACGATGAGTTTTTCAAAGCTCCGTCAACTTACGTTCATAAAGGCGATGAGTTTTTCAAAGTTCCGTCAACTTACGTTCATAGAGGCGATGAGTTTTTCAAAGCTCCGTCAACTTACGTTCATAAAGGCGATGAGTTTTTCAAAGCTCCGTCAACTTACGTTCATAAAGACGATGAGTTTTTCAAAGCTCCGTCTACTTACGTTCATAAAGACGATGAGTTTTACAAAGCTCCGTCAACTCATGCTCGTCTGCAAAGGGTGTTACTGCGGTCTTGATGTCCGCATGATGGGAGGACGGACAGGACTGCATCAGCTGACGTACACAACTGTAGGCGTCCAAATATGCACTGAAATAGATAGCGAGAGGTGAATGTCCGTATGGTAAGCAAGTCATTTTCAATTGCAAAGCAGTGTAGTGATTGCATTTCAGTTTTAGGTGAGAGTTCCATAGTATATCATCATTATCAATAACAGCAGCAACAACAACAGCATTAAAGTCATCATCATCATCATCATCATCATCATAAAATTTGTGGAAGTACATAATTAAACATACTGCAATCAGATTTTCAGAATTTAATCAGTGTGCGTAACACAAGATATAAACAAATCATAATGAAATCGGTGTTCATACTGACAACATTAAATATAGCATAAATTGAGGTTTTAGAAAATCTTTAAAAAGAACAATCTTGTTTTTCTTTTCCACTACTTTTAACAGACCACCAAATATAAAAATAACAAATTGTGTTTGTGAAACACTATTTCCCCATATATTTGACCTTTGACCTTGAAGGATGACCTTGACCTTTCACCACTCAAAATGTGCAGCTCCATGAGATTCACATGCATGTCAAATTTCAAGTTGCCATTTTCAATATTGCCAAAGTGTACATTAAATGAGCGATTTTTACCCATATATTTGACCTTGAAGGATGACATTGACCTGACCTTTCACCACTCAAAATGTGCAGCTCAATGAGATACAAATGCATGCCAACTATGAAGTTGCTATCTACAATTTTGCAAAAGTTATTGCAAATGTTAAATTTGGCACAAACAAACAAAGCAACAAACCAACATAAAGGGCAAAAACAATATGTATCAACTACATGTCCCCCACTATAGTGGTGGGGGACATAAAAGTTTAAAAATAGTAAAACTGGGATCATAGCCTGCAAAAGTTCAATAAAAATCATTTAAATCTCTTGCAACGTAATATGTTGAGACCTAACTGATTATAAAGAATTTTCACATGTAATTATGTGATAACAATATATTATATAGTTACCAACTTTGTTACAGTGTATGCGTCTTAAATCTATTGGAGTATCTTCACCCACTACATCTATTGGAGTATCTTCCCCACTACATCTATTGGAGTATCTTCCCTCACTACATCTATTGGAGTATCTTCCCTCACTACATCTTTTGGAGTATCTTCCCCCACTACATCTATTGGAGTATCTTCCCCCACTACATCTATTGGAGTATCTCCCCCCACTACATCTATTGGAGTATCTTCCCCCACTACATCTATTGGAGTATCTTTCATCACTACATCTATTGGAGTATCTTCCCTCACTACATCTATTGGAGTATCTCCCCCACTGCATCTATTGGAGTATCTTCCCTCACTACATCTATTGGAGTATCTCCCCCACTTCATCTATTGCAGTATCTTCCCCCACAACATCTATTGGAGTATCTCCCCCACTACATCTATTGGAGTATCTTCCCTCACTACATCTATTGGAGTATCTTCCCTCACTACATCTATTTGAGTATCTTCCCCCACTACATCTATTGGAGTACCTTCCCCCACTACATATATTGGAGTATCTCCCCCCTTTACATCTATCGGAGTATCTATTCCCACTACATCTATTGGAGTAGCTTCTCCCTTTATATCTATTGGAGTATCTTCCCCCACTACATCTATTGGAGTATCTTCCCCCCACTACATCTATTGGAGTATCTTCCCCCACTACATCTATTGGAGTACCTTCCCCCACTACAGCTATTGGAGTATTTTCCCCCACTACATCCATTGGAGTATCTTCCCCCACTACATCTATTGGAGTATCTTCCCCCACTACATCTATTCGAGTATCTTCCCCCACTACATCTATTGGAGTATCTTTCCCGACTACATCTATAGCAGTATCATACCCCTTTGCATCTATTGGAGTATTTTTCCCCACTACATCTATTGGAGTAGCTTCTCCCATTATATCTATTGGAGTATCTTCCCCCACTACATCTATTGAAGTATCTTCCCCAACTACATCTATTGGAGTATCTTCCCCCACTACATCTATTGGAGTACCTTCCCCCACTACATCTATTGGAGTATCTTCCCCCACTACATCTATTGGAGTATCTTCCCCCACTACATGTATTGGAGTATCTTCACCCACTAAATCTAATGGAGTATTTTCCCCCACTACATCTACTGGGGGTATCTTTCCCCACTAGCTATCGACATCCGAGCCTTGTTCTGTTTTTTTCATTATGAAACTTAACTTAATATGCAATATTTTTAAAATATAACAGAAAATGATACTACTATATATGATACAATACTTAAACAAAAAAGAAAGCATCCTTTCAGATCTGAAAGTATTTTCTTGTGATGGCAGAGACTGCATGTGAGAGCACGGAAAGACAACTCTACGTGGAGATTGACTATACGCAGTTTTCACCGAGCGAGGCTTGTACTAGTATCTTTTACAGAAATGCTCACATATAATTGTTATCGAACTGATATCCTAAGTATTTATGGTTTCACGGTTATTATTGTATTATTTTTCAACGAAAATCTGATATAGAATTTACAGTATGGTAATAATTTTCCAAGAAAGTAGATTTAGGATTGACAACAGAGTAAAAAGGACACCATTCTCACCTGCAGTACGCTCTGAGTATTTCTATGTCAATACCGGAGAAGAGGCGGCGTTCGCTTCTGTCCACGAACACCTTCTGGATGCTGTACTCCCGGAAGCACTCTTGTGTCGCCGCCTGAATCCGGTCGCTCGTCGGGCACTTGGTGGAGCATAGCGGGAGCAGCCACACTGGAGATAGAAAGAAACACGCTGCGAGCGTCTCTGCATATACCACCTGGTTTCAATCCCTACTCCCTGCGGTCACCATTACGTTAAGGGAGGGAGCACTCCGCACCCCCAGGCACAAGACCACGCTAACATGCCATATTTTTCATTAAGAAACACAAGTTATGATTCGATTTTTTGGTCTCAAATTTCGTGATTGTTAGGTACGAATTAAGGCTTGGACAAACGCCGGTTTCTCACATAATGCAGCCTCAAGTGCGGTATAACCATATTCAATTAAGCCTCATTTTGGGTAAACTTGTCTGAATGCATGTGTGTAAAGTGTCAGCCCAGTGTAGCATGTGAAGTAAGAAACGAAATTTGTCGCCTTATCTGGATTTTCGTTTGGAAGAAACTTCATTTGAACAAATTATTTCAGGAAAGCTATTTACAAATTGTAGGCCATTGAACCTCGATCCGGGAAATCGGGCTTAATGCAATCTGCGTTAAGCGTTATCCGAGATTACCTGCGGACAACACCTTACGCATTAACATTGAGAAGTCACCTAAAACACTTCAACAAGTAGCGTTGAATAGTATACGGTATAACATTTGTTCATGTTGTTTACATTAAAATAACGCGTCGTTTCATTGGTTGAATGTCCGCGCGGTTTTATACACGCACCTTATTCAAGAACAATATATTTTGTAAGCTGATGTCACTCGGTCAATCAACTTCTTGTCTATACCTGTAAAAAACAACTTTAAAGCAAACACCGATTCTAAGAACTAGCCAAACGTCAAAGTTATTTAAGTTATTTTGTGGTATCTGAGTGGTTTAAAAACCGCGATGATCCCGCTAGAGGAACCAAACATCATCGCCAACGCTTGTTAACAAAGCGTAGTTTATCACCGATTAGCGCCGATGACAGTGTCTCTAATAAGAATCGCAATCTTATATCAATCCTTTATCAATGCACAATCGGATCTCGTGTTATGATACATTCGAAAAATAACTCATATAACACACACGATATAGTTTAATTGACCAGATGGGTTTGCCATTTGCGAGCCGATGTTAAAAGAATCGTGCAGACTGACGGCGACTCGTCAGATACTACACCGTGAAATAGAAACGGGCCGCACGTTAGAATTAATGACCCGGGTATTTGTGAAAACGTTAGCCGCAGTGTACACATAAATTACATATGTGCGATCAAATGTTTGTGATCTGACGTAGACTGTTAATGCTTTTGTCAGAGAGGGAAACTTTTATGAGACAGCGGAATGAACATTTATTTATCACTGCATTTCCCGCAAAATGCACGCCGTCCAAATAATGTTATGAAGCGTGCAACATAATTCACGATTTATTTGAAACGCGAAAATTGTTCTTTTCTCGGAATACCAGTGCTCTTTCGACGTTTAACGCGCGCTACGCGTCAAGTGGTATCAAATGATCGGATGGTTAAAACGTTCGACAGGTTGCGTTGGAAAGGAATTTGTCCGGACACGTGCCGAATGAAAAAAAAAGTTTTAGGTCAACTTAACAAACATACATTGCACTGCAAACACTAGCTTAGCAAACACACACAATAAACGAAAATATTATATATTTAATCAGCAATACCATCGTTTATATTATAGGGAAAAATCATGGGTCACAAACTGTTCAGTGTGTTGCAATAGATGGGCATGGTGAAAAGCTGTTCCCGTGTGATAACATTTTCTTATAAAAGTCTTAATTAAAATATCTTAGCCAAACACTTTTAGCAAAGCAAATAAGGCTTTTAAGCAAAGTATTTCACATAACAAATACAATATCTTTTACTTTATGCTGATGATATGATTATTTTTGGTAACACAGCAGAAGAATTACAAAAAGGATTGGATTTACTTCAAGATTATTGTCAGCGCTGAAAACTTATTGTAAACACTGAAAAAACAAAATTCATGATTTTCAGAAAAGATGGGCGACAAACTTCTAAACATTTTTACTATAACGGTCAACGGGTTGCTATTGAAAATAAGTTTAATTATCTCGGTATCGTTTTTACACCTGGAGGTTCCTTTTCGGAAGCACAAACTACGCTTTCGGGACAAGCATTAAAAGCTATTTTCAAAATGAATAAATATTTACATAAATTTACTGACCTTTCTGTGAGTCACAGATTAAATCTTTTTGATAGACTTATAATGCCAATTCTGAACTACGGCAGTGAAGTTTGGGGCTTGTCTAGTGGTATGTCTATTGAACGTGTTCATATGCAATTTTGTAAACAAATACTTGGCGTAAAAAGATGTACGCAAAATAATTTTGTATATGGCGAACTTGGTCATCTTAAATGTCCATCTGCTAGATATGTTAATATTATTAAATATTGGATTAAGTTAATTAGAACATCAGAAAATAAGTTTACTAAAAAAGTCTACTTAATGTTGGTGAATGATTGTAATGTTCATCCTAATAAAATCAACTGGTGTTCACAACTTAAAGACTTGCTTGGTAACTTAGGATTTTACGAGGCATGGTTGATTCAGGATGTTGGAAATGACAAGGTGTTCATCTCAAATGTTAAACAGAGATTAAATGATAATTTTATTCAAAACTGGAATGAGAGACTGAACAACTCAAGCAGAGCCAATTTATAAAAAATCATTGCCATTTTTAAATTCCAGCCTTATCTCGATTTGTGCACAATTAAAAAATTTCGAATTTGTTTTTCTAAACTGAGATGCTCTTCACATAGATCGCATGTAGAAAGTGGGAGATGGGCCAAACCTCCCGTTCCTAAAGGCGAAAGAATATGTCATATTTGTAACACATAAGAAGATGAATTTCACTTTGTTTTAGAGTGTAGAATGTATTCAGAATTAAGATCCCAGTATATACCATTTTATTACAGAAATCGACCTAACGTAATCAAATTTTTTGAATTACTAACAACTGAAAATAAAACGTTGCTGCACAAATTATGTTGTTACATATATAAATCATTTATAGTAAGGGCTAGTAATACATATGTACCCTGTTGATATATGTACGTATTTAACGGACCTGTAAAATCTATTATAAAAACTGTTTTTGAATGTATTTGATCAATTGTCATTATTATCTTTTCATTGAAGGTTATCTAACATTATCGTGCCTATTGATATATAAATATATATATATATATATATATATATATATATATATATATATATATATATATATATATATATATATATATATATATATATATATATATATAATTTTTATTTCATATTAAGACCTAGTTTATGTAAAATTTATTAATATATGTATTGTTGAAATTGTACGTATTATTACTTTGTATAATCATGATTATTTACTATGTAAACACTGTACGCTTAATTTATCCACTTGGGCTTTTGGCCTTCTGGATGTTATGTTCAAATAAACTTGAAAAACAATATGGGTGAACAAACGTAAAATTCAAAATGATCATTATTTTTAGTTGTAAAAATGTTCCGAGAGGCAAGAGGCGGAAGCGAAAAGGAGCAAGGCGTAGGATCTTTGTAGTGTCTATATCTTTTCCTAGTTGTTTCTATTAGCATGATTATCACTGCAAGATTGATGTATCCAATCATTTCACGTATATCGTACAACATAGGAGTACAAGTGTCCTTTGGTTGCTATAGACTGCAACAAACTTATTAAATAGTGGAAACGAGCAATAACCTTAATCTATCGGATTATATAAACATACGTGTGTGTTCCATTAAATAAGGAAAGAAGCCTTACAAATTTACTCATTACATTAGCTGTCCAACATATTAGTATTTAACGTTTTATGAATGTATAATGGGATTTTCATTGTTTAAAAAAATATATATTTATAACGAAAAAAAATCTGATAGCAAAACTGAAGCTGAAACCGGTATAGTAGTAATGCTTTTGTGAGGCGCCACCAATATTCGCTGCGGAATTCGTTTCATTTGTTCGTAAACTGGAAGCATTTTCCGCTTTGTCAAACTCTGATAATTCGGGGATTATTTACGCTCAAAGCAGCTGAAGCCGTATCATCAACAATAAAACTTCTGCAGACAGTCCACACAAACATACGTTACTTGCTATTGTGCCGCTGTCAGTCAACCTGTATTTTATTGTACAGATGGTTGCTTATGTATTTTGCTTTGAAATGATAGAAACATCGTTGCTTGTTTTTCACGAGCGTGCAAGTTAACATGATATTTTTCATGGAAATGTTACTTTTGATCAAACTGACATTTATTATTAAAACTTAGAAAAAAAAACATTTTCAGAGCAAAGGCCTACATAAACAAACCGTCCAAAAGTTCTAATACACAAATCTAAATAAAAAACAACAACAATAAATTGTATTTAAAAAAACTTAAAACAACTTCGATGTGTTTTGTGACCACACGCTTCAAGCACATTGTTGGGGATGCATGCGTTTAACGTCGTTCTCTTTTATCAGTGACAAAAAAAACACAAAAAACAAAAGATTGTATGATGAGTGGAAAGGGCACTTTAAGATGTTAGCAGTTAATCGTGCTGGACCAAACAACGTTTGATAACATGCCAATGAGTGTTTTGAGTGTTCTTCACTCAAAACCGAAGGGACCAAGTGTTTGGGAAAAGAAAAAAATAACAATAACAACACATACATATAATATGTGTGTATCTAAAACCACAATGCACATTGTATTATTGAAAAAATATTGAGTAAAACATTGGGACAATTTTACATGACATAGTGTTTTATACGTACTTCTTTGAATTGAATATATTTTAATATAATTGCATTTGGACACAACGCCTGGGTATAAACAAGTGTAATTACAAGTTTTTAACAATAATTTTCATAACTAATGCATTTATATTTAAAAAATCACTAATTTACAATATTATACAATTGGTTTTTAAAACACTTCGTTAAGAAGATCTGCAAACAAAAATACCGAGCCAGTGACGAATACTCCGGTGGGCACTGTTTTTGTTTTTTTGCAAATATAGAGCATGGTATTTGTTAAGGTTCGAATACCCAATAGCCATCTGAGCATTTTACATTAGCTCGAGTTTGAATTCCCATTACCAAACATCTATTTCTCAGCCAAACGCATGGACATAAATTCACACAACACTTAGTATTGACTGTTCGTTATTCTGAGATGAAACTATTTGGCATTAGTACAGTATCACTAATGATACTTTACAGTGTTTTTCCAAATTCAATATTCAGCATATTTGTCACAGATCTATCGGAAAACTCACTTTTTGCTTTTTGGTGGTGTTTAGTTCTTTTGACATACGTAACCGATATCTAATTGCATGGGGAAAATATATATATATATATAAAAACTGACAATGCATTCGCATAAAAATGCGGCAATAATCATAAAACTTCATCAACACCTATTACATTGTCAGTGCCATTTATGAATAGCGCAGACATCACATACTTCATCTTTGGACAGAGAGATCTACATCAGTATTCACCAACCAATTCGTATACTTGTTTCTTAGAATAAAGAATATTCTTTTAACATTAATGTTTGAAATACCGGTATTCTTTATTCATGATTCTAACTTGACAATTAAAACCTGAAATTACATCATTTTTTTCATACAGAACAGTGCGCTTAAGACTTAAATACCATTGATATCCGCAATATGTACAAACTCAAAAGTAAGATTTCCTGGTTCTAAGTCTATTCTTCGTACTTAAGTCTAAGAATCGGTTGGTTAATACGGGCTTGGTTGTGACCTTTCGACACTTTGCAAGTCGACTTGATCGAGCTAACGTGAGCATGGATGACCCCAGAACCGCCTCTCTGGTGATATTGAACCCCACTGTTATTGACATTGTACTGTTTTCTAATGTGTTGTTGATAATCTACATTGTACAAGTCAAGTCAAAATAAACTGTCTGTCTGTCTGTTATTGCCAAACTATATGCATTTTCTGCCATTGATTGTATTTGATTTTAGGAATGGTTAACTGTCATTTATAAGTTGTAGTTATAATTAATCTAATATGCATTTTGTTTTTGAAATACATAGAATCCAAATATTTATCTCACATCAAATTTGTTAAGAACATTCTCCGGAATTAAAATAACAATTATGCCAATCACATTTCCTTGACATGCTATTTAATTGAAATATTTGCTATGTTTATATGGCTATGTACTGATTGTATTCGCCAATAAAATTGTCTGTCTGTCTGTCTGTCTGTTAAGACCATCGCGAAAACATAGATTTCAAGGACTGTTCAATATTTTAGTGTTGGGAAAATGTTGTCATAATCGTAAAGGGAATTGTGACATGCGTTATCTACCATACAGTGTTGCATTACACATTAGGTTGAATGTGCTTCTACTTTTCTTTGTGCGAGATACTAGTATTAATTACTACGACAAGTCCATAAGACAGATACTGGTGCTAGACCAATACAATTACATTACAATACCCAAACGTCACTTTTGTATATAGTTTTCAAACAATAATCATGGTTGGGAAATTCACTTCATCAGTAGTATAACTTATGCATTATTTTATTCGAAAACCCAGCTTATCAAAACTGTAAGCCCCTAGTAAATCTAGGTGAAAGTAAAAAAAACTAATAATATTACGATCAAGTGATAGTTAATCGACAATTTCAAATAAGTTCCGCGTATCCAATAATATACCACAAATTCTAAATTATACGATGGTATACAGTGTATTGCATTTTCATAATTGCATATATTGGTCATCTTCTGTAAATTTGAATGGCCGTAAATATTTCAATCAGCGTGGTCCAGATTTTCAAAGGGTTTGGTCAATACATTTCGGAGAGCATAGTTTGTTTCGGGGAATTAACATCAAATAATGTTCTCAGTAACATGAGAAAACAATATTTTTACGAACGCTTGCGCAAGCGAAAACATGTATTTGTTTGACTTTACAGAGAACATTTTCACGTGTATATTCCGAAGACGAAATTATTGTCCCCTTAGGTAATGCTTGTAATTATTATTTTCATGTGAGTAACTTTTAAGCAGTTTTTTACCCGTCCTATCATTTCATTGATCTGTTGTAATAGTGTTGAATAAAGATGACTATTTTTTGTGTATTTAACAAGATCATGTGTTGGGGATGCTTCTGGTCCTGTCAACAGTTATCACTGTTATATGTTAACGTATATTTCGTTTTCCGTTTGGGGTTTCATTTTTGAAAGATACGTGTGTGTTGTTGTTTTTCAACATCCTTAGTGTTTTATAAATAATGCCTTATTCATTTTATTCAAAGACTGTTCCAACTTATTGTAAGAGTTATCCAGAGAAACAAACTTATTTTTTTTGATGAAAATGTAAAAACATACAACTAGAAAACTGTACATTTAAACGCATAGGAAAATTCGGAATGATACAGGGATGGTATTGTAAACGTATTTTACATAGGTCGGCATTTCAGATTCATTTGCTGTACTGCAATTTAATCCAAATGTACGTTTGAATGTAACATGCAACATGTATTTTAGTAATCGAAGATATACAAAGTTAAAATCGCCCATGTAATTTTTACAAATCACTATTAATAATGTAGTCACATGTTTATGCAACTTAATTAAGCATTCCGACAATACATAACCCAAGTCTCGCTCTGGGAATACTGGGCGTAATGCCTTCCGCGTAGGCTAATCGGGGACGACCCTGCTGTGGCTTACATATTTATCTGGGAAGACACTTAACACATGCATAAGGCACCTCTACATTCAAACTCAGTTTATTTTTTAATTATTCCGTATTTACTCAGCCAAAATGAACTGAGTTTTATTGAAACACTTTTCTTTAAATGTACAAAAAGGCAAATCCAAGTCTTTATGTCGACTCATAAAAACTATAAATGCATGTCATAATTAAAATTTAATATTATGCGACATTAATGTGGATTTGTTAAAGGTTAATTTGAAATGGATTTAAACATCGTCTTCCACAAACAATTGGTGTAAAGATAAAGTACTGTTGAAAGTGCTTTTTGCCCAATTTATAAACTAATAAACTGACGTTTATTGAAACTTCAAATGGATGACATAGACTCGCATGCATTTGCAATTTATAAAGAAGGCAATAAAATAAAAAGTTGAATCTGGTAAGGGACCTTTATATAAACATATATAGGCAAATTGAGATGTGTAAAAAATATTCGGAATAAAAAATTGAAACAAACTAAATTTAAAAAAAAGCAAATGGATGATGTGATCTCGATGTCGCTTTGTTAACAAATCATAAAATCGGTAAAATCGTACACAGTATGTAGTAATTTGTCAATATATGTAAGAGGTATCAATTATATCGCGTATAAGTAAACCCACTTTACATACGAATTGACTTTCTATTCACAAATCTCATTTATAAAAGAGGCGTAGTATATCAGGGAAAAGTGTGTTTTGTTTTTCTTTATTGTGAACTTGTTGAAGACATAAAGCGTTTTGTTTAAAAGTGGCCTTTACCTGTTCTGCTGTAGAAGGATTTATTATACATTTTTTTATAATTCAGTGTATGTAAAATGTAACATATATGTAAAGATCAAAGATCACTATATAATGACTATTTATGACTACAGAAGATATTTCATATCGCACGGAATGTTCTTAATTGAATTATTTTGCGATGCGCGTACTTTATATACACCCGAGTATAAATATTGAAAATATAAAACATTTGACATTCGTTTCGCCAATTAGAATTGTATATTATCAGTTGTGTATGCAAAGAGAAATATATTCCTTGATGTAGCTGATGTATGAATAAGGTCATAAACGACTGATAATTAAAATCTAGATACTTTTTTTAATATAATCTTTTAATGTTGTTGGCTTTTCTATAAATTATCTTATGTGCATCTGTATATGTTCAAATGATTATCAAGTGATCTGCTTAAAACAAAATCAAATACAATTGTATAATGCTAGCTGCATACAATCGGTCACAGTTTTCAATAGGGGCTCGAAAAATAACATTGTCAAATTTTCGGAAATCAGACCTGTGTAAAACAAAACAAAAGCAAAGCAAAGCAGCACTTACCAAGTTAGTTTCTAAGTATCGTTATACATTGTTTAGGTCATTTAGTCCTTAAACTGCACATGCTACCTTTGTGAAACAATTAGATTTTCAAAAGTTGAACTATATTTGTATTATTCGCATGTGAAAAGGAAGTGTATGTAGATTACAGGCGTGGTACAGCAAAATATCTTTAGCAATGTTAGCTGGTGCATGTACATGCAATTCTTAACTAGAGGAGTATCGGAACGTGGAAGGGTAGGAAAGAAATGAGTCATACAAAAGTGTCAAAAGTGTGTCACAAATACATAATGCACGACAGCTAAATAATTTTATTTCCAAATGTTGTACAAAAGCAGAAAGGATGTTGAATACCTATATTGTTGTTTTAAGGGTCATTATGGTCAAATTCGCGCTGAATTAAGAACAAGTTTAACACGGCTCGGGATTATAGTTGGTGCAAGTCACAACAAGATTGTGCCATACAATACATCTAAGATTAAAAGAGAATATTCCTATCCCGGGCTGTTCAGGACGACCATGCAATAAACATTACCCTGCGGATATAATAATAAGCGAAGATTGCACATCTCCTGACAGACAATTAGAGCCCAGATACAGATCTAATGGTTCGTTATCTTCTAACGTAACGCATTAGTGTATGTATAAGACAATCCATTATCGCCAATCAGCGTCTTCTTGAAAGAAAACTTGACTAGCGTATATCGGTATCACGCCACGTAATTGACGTTCGTGCATATGGTAAACAGTTTGCACAGGGGACATATGGTTTGTTTCTGGTAAGAAGAAATGAAAGCGCGGCCCGATGCATTACAAATAATTACGACAAAAGAGCACTATCTCGCCGTTATCAATCATTACGCGATTCTAGTGTTGATATCAAATTCAGTGTATACAATATATTTATTAACAATTAAGACTACGAACAACAGCGTTCCGATATCTATGGTACTTTGATTCAACAAGAAATTGATGTAACAGTACAAGGAAATACAAAAGTAGTACATGTAGAACAAGGAATAGACGTAGAGATTTAATAGATATCATATTATAGTCTGTAATGTCAATCTCAGAGGATACATAATACAGACAAAATACTAGTTTAAACACCATCTTAGTGGTAGACAAATGTTTTATTAATATTTTTTATGTTGGAATACAAAATCGATAGTAAAAATCATTCTTCCATTGTAATACTTTTTGATTATACATATTCATATTCTGAACACGTCCCATTCATGTATGTATTATCACAGCAGTTTTTTGTAATGAACTGTAAAACTGTAAACTGTAAGCCTGCCGAACTAATACGCTTCATAAGTCGAACAGACAGGTTACAGTCAACCATGACATTTTAATTAATCCTGAGCAGGGAAGCTATAGTCAACCGTGATATTTAAACTTATCCCGATTAGACATGTTTAAATAAGTCAGAATAGGCAGGTTATAGTCAACCGATACATTTAAATCAGTTCCGATCGGGCATGTAACAGTCAACCATGACATTAAAACTAATCCCGATCAGACAGGTTACAGTCAACCAAGACATTTAAAATTATCTCGATCAGGCTTGTTACCGTCAACCATGACATTAAAACTAATGCCGATCAGCCAGGTTACAGTCACAAAGACATTTAAACTAATCCCGATCAGGCATGTTACCGTCAACCATGACATTAAAACTAATCCCGACCAGGCAGGTTACAGTCAACCAAGACATTTAAACTAATCTCGATCAGGCATGTTACCGTCAACCATGAAAGTCAAACTAATTCCGATCAGCCAGGTTACAGTCACAAAGACATTTAAACTAATCCCGATCAGGCATGTTACCGTCAACCATGACATTAAAACTAATTCCGATCAGCAGGTTACAGTCAACTATGACATTAAAACTTATCCCGATCAGCAGGTTACAGTCAGCTATGACATTAAAAACAATTATCCCAATCAGGCAGGTTATGGTCAACCATGACTTTTAAACTAATCCCGAAGGAAAAACTGCATGAAAGTCATCTCCTAAATTGTGTGCAGCCAATGAACCTCGTTCTGTAAAAACATGGCTTAATAAATGTAGGTGAAGTGTCTCTACATATTGACATGTGCGGACTGCACGGGACTAACTGGGACGACACTTAACGCACATTTATTAAGTCCAGTTTTCACAGAGCGAGGCTCGTACGTCCGCTACAACATGATATGAAACAGATATAAATTTGCCATTGACCGACTTTGACTTTGTCGCATACTATTAATAAAACTCACACAGTCTAAAACATTTTGGATTTTAGGGTCGAGATTATCGTTTGTTAAAAAAGAAGTAAAAATAACCATATGTATGCTTATGATCATTTCTTTGGTAAAACTTTAGCAAATGTAGGGACAGAGTATATCAGAAAAATGCCTTGTTTACTTTAAAGTTGGTCGAACAAAACGTAAACGTTGTTGTCACCTTAAAATATATATTAACTATCCCGCAAACACATTCCCTTTTATCGGCTAATTAGTGTTAGTTTCAAATAGTTCCTTAGGGTTATCGATACGCCTATCTTTATTGTTGGAGTCGGACCCACTGACAGAATGGGTTAATTCATGATTGCCAAGGGTCAGTGACTAATACAGATAGTATTAAGCACAACCTATCGACCATGCATTGTTGAATAAATTACACAAACAATTTGTTTAAAGCAGTTTATGATTGATTGAGACAAGTTTAT
This sequence comes from Dreissena polymorpha, assembly GCF_020536995.1. Classification (NCBI taxonomy): domain Eukaryota; kingdom Metazoa; phylum Mollusca; class Bivalvia; order Myida; family Dreissenidae; genus Dreissena; species Dreissena polymorpha. Next base: position 2,699,107 of record NC_068355.1, on the reverse strand, counting down.
ATATTCAGTTGTATAATAAATGTAAAAAATATTCAGTAATGTGGCTACTATTTGATCCAAGTTTGGTCGAAATGTATGTGATATCACTGTCGTTTATTTATAATGGTGAAATTTATCGAATTCATAAATTAATTGTTGATTTAATATTTAAGTATGGTTAATCATGTATTATATTATGTCACATGCTTTGATTTTAAGAACGGTACAAGTTTAGATTTTATTGCGGGACGTATAATGTTAAATATTGATAGATGTATTTACCGATACAAAATATCATTACAGTTTGATTGATCGGGCGTTATTGCCATAGTGTACATATCGCAAATATATATATGATCACATCGGAAAACCAGTTCAAAATGCATATAATAATAACTGTAACGCATACAATAAATGAAATTGGTGTTTATATGAAAGCTTCACTAACTGGGGTCAAAAGAGACATTTCAATTGTTCGAAATGCGGACTTGTTTCACGTGATTTTGTATCACGCTAATGAAATTCATGTAATGTATTTTGCTAATTAGAAAGTTGTTACTTTATAAATGTAGTTCAATTTCGTCTATCATCATCATCATCATCAGCAGCAGCATCATCATCATCATCATCAGCAGCAGCAGCATCTCTCCATCAAGCAGAAGCAGTACCTCAATATCATGCTATTATCAGTTCATCACAGAACGCCTTACACTAAACGAAAATCAGCCATGATATCAATACTGGATATATCCAGTCTAACAGTCTAACATAGGAGAGCAAGTTCAATGTCATTAATTATTAAACATGACACTTAAAAGTAAATACCACAGTGGGGCTAATGCAACCTGCATTTTTCTCCCAGCACGTCTGTTAATATATGGCGTTTATGTGAAAAGTCAGTGTTTGGACAGAGACATGTCGGGTTACAAGGCAAGTTAACTCCTAATTGGTACCTGCTTAAGATTGAAGAATATAAAGCCATTTATCTCAGGGCGACAAACAAATCAGTCGGTCTTTTTTGTTAATGTTTAAATTGTATCTTGGCAAAAAGTTGAAAAATGCTATAAAATAAGATAGAGGTATATTGAGAAATTGAAATCGTGGAGTAATTGTCCAAGTGTTTTAATAAAGTGAAAAGGGTGTAATCGTTTTCAGCGTATTAGAATCAATTGAAGTAATGGATAAATCACGCAATATTTCTCGGGGTTGTTTGATTAAACATACTTAGAAAGATTTATATCCACTCCATGTTGACCTGCAAGGAGACGGAGTCTTGCTAATCGATTCGACGTGACCCCATTATCAGCCAAATGCGTTTTAATCGAGCAGGCCAGTTGGTCTCGGGCGCGAGCCTTTCCGAACACCATAAACTATACATCCAGTATACCATACTAATAACTATTTACTATACTTCAACAATTACAACGGTAGGGACCCCCGCGTTTCTTTGTTGCCATTTGTAAGTGTAAACAACCTATGTAATTGATTGAACTATTTGTGTAGATATTGTTATGGCTCAATAAAAATAATTATCATGCTCGGAAATGGTGCGTAAATGTTGAACTTACAAATTGCATCATATAAACATAACATGATTCACATAAACATTTAATACATACGATACATGGTCCATGCAACCCTTATTAGTTAAACATTGTATTTTAAAATCACAACAGCAAAAGTTTCAAAGTGGTGTATACCTTAATATAAGATCGTTCGCATAATGCTTTAACATTCTTTTTTTAATTAATGTATGACTTCTGTACAATGCAATTATGGTTATGCATGATTTGTCACGCATAAGTGTGAAACAGTGCAGACATATTAAGATTAGTGTTAATTTTTTTGGCAAAGATATTTATCAATTTTCTGAGTCAATGAGAGTAATCGCAATTTCAGTTGTAAAGGTGCATATAAAACAATTTTGAGAAGGCATACATGTTGCTATCCAAGTTATATACATACTTGATAAACCGCTTCAATAAAATTTAATTTAGTCGCACGAACACAAAACTGTATTTAGTCACAATAAAATTGTTTATTTAACGTTTTTATTTTCAGTTTATCAAAATAATCACTATTTACTTAGGACTTATATTGTCATTTAAAAGCAAATTAATTAGGTACACACTTTCAAAGACTAACCAAAACACAAACGGAAAAGCTAAGAACAAATAAAAATAGTTAATTTGCGCGTCTACCAAATTCACATTGCGTATGATATGACCGCATGTGCATCTAGGTAATTCAGCTATTCCGTTTAATACGCATAACTCAAATACGAAAATAATAGAAGTCAACTAGCAATTACATACAGTGATAAGGACGCACTTACATGCGTTTAAAATCACATTCAGTCGACAAAACGTTAATAACAATTTCAAAGTCACTTTATTACCACTGTTTAAAAGAGATTTAATACTATTTCGTGGCTCACACATAGTTTGATTATTGTATATATCAATATTGTTTCTTTCTTCAAATATTTATTTGAATGTAACACTGAAGTAAACTTTGCCGCACAATAGTTGATCTCAAAATGAATTTCTTTATAAATTCTACAACATTTATTTTTTTATTTTTATCAGTCTCATTGATTGATTTGATCCGTCTTATATGCTTCGTCTGCTTCCTTGATATGTGACTTCTGCTAAAGAACTGATCGCGCGTGCACCTAAGCGATAACAGACGAAGTGAATGTGGCTTTTACGAATGAACTGTATCCGAATTGTCATATCCAATCACCACTGCAATCAGCAAATGAAAACGTTAAGGACTACTCGATTGAATTATAAATTGCAGCTAACAAGGTAGTCAGGTAGTAAATTATTATTAAAAAGTAAGTCGCAATCTGAGCTTATTTTATATCCACTCTGTCTTCGGTCCTAATCGCCCGTGTTACTGTTGTGCTTATGGAACTACGGAAATGTTCGCAAGCACGCTCCACCTCGTTTAACAACATCTGCCATGCTTTTAAACAATCCATAGGTAAAGACTGCCTTAAGGCTCGAAGTTTATTAATTCACATACATGACTGATTCCGCTGATAAACACAACTGCATTAGGCACTCAGACATTGTGGTATTTATCGCAAGTTATTTAATACACATACACACAATGATACAAGGAAACTTCAGCTGCACCAGCAGGAGATTTTGTTGTATATATAAAATGCGGTCCTTTAAAGGGGCCGTCCATAAAGTATGTCACGCTTTTTTGACCATTTTTAATCCCCCCCCCGCCCTCCCACCCTGCCACAAACTTTCACAAATTCTTGGCCGCCCCTCCCCTTTCCCTAAAGTACGTCACAAACTCACACTTTCAAATATGTTTTTTAAAAACTTATACCTATTTCAATTGTTTGACATGCAATTAATTCAAATGTTTCACATTTGTTATGAAAATTATTTTTAAATTCTACTAAAGAAATAATAATAATAATTAAAAAAATTGAAATATATATTTTTTAAATAAATGTGTTACCTCACACATGGCCTGACCCCCCTCCCACATGTCAGAAACTGCCACACTTTCTTACACCCCTCCCCCACCTGGAGCGTGACATACTTTATAGACGGTCCCTAACGGCAAGGATGATATTGCCAAACGATGAGACTCAAACCAAATGCCGAAGACAAGACCGACGTGTTCATAACACACGCACAAATATGAATGAAACTAATGCATGACTTTAATTTCAAATCCAAAATGTAATTTCGTATGATTTATTTATTTCGATATCAAATAATCCTAGTCCGCGTTTTTCATAAACGCTATAGTTCGATGCTATCGCCGATATATTTAGCGGGCCAAGAAGAAAAGAATTCGCTTATGTTCTCATAGACAGAAAACTAATAGACATCACTCGTCGATTGTAAACACATATTATCCTCCTGTTTGCATCCAAACCTATGGATAAGTAAATACAAGTTAACCCATTTATGCCTAGTTCACTCTCCCATCCTTCTAAATTGGATCAATTTATTTCCAAAATTAGGGATGTCTAGTATTTAAATTTCTAAATTTAGAATATTTCTTACAGAAATTCCTTTAAGCAAACAGCGCAGACCCTGATGAGACGCCGCATCATGCGGCGTCTCATCTGGGTCTACGCTGTTGGCCAAGGCCTTTTTTCTAGACGCTTAGGTATAGATGGGTTAAACGTCAACATGGACCGCGTTTCGTAAACTTTTAAGGTAGCGCACCCCTAATGATTTCCCGCGATTTCTTCGTAGGATGAAGAGCCTAACATTGGGTGCCGTTGCCTAGTGTTTAAGTCGATAGACTAGAAATCTTTTGGGATATTCCCGCGCAGGTTCGAATCCTGCCGTCGACGTATACTTTTTTGGCGACGCGTTTTATTTTTTTCTTATGTAATTTGATTTAATATGGCATATAAGCTATGTTTATTGTTAAATATGATGCAATTTTTATGCACATTCTTCAATTATTAAAATGAAAACAACGTTATGGCTAAATTGGGTGATTTACTGCTGAAAAAACGAATCATGCATGTTGCATTTTTATTTATTTCATAAAGTAAACGGTATATCTGTCTATTTCTTGGTATTTTTGCTGTATATAGTGTATATATAAAAACTAAGTTCAACATATTATTTAAATGATACTATTTTGAATTTTATGACACTTTGTTTTTAACCAACCCAATTTCTACGTGACCTGAAACCACTTACATTTCGTGGCGCTCTTCCATAGATAACAAGTTATAAAAAATAAATGGCTGAAAAAGAAAACTTTGTTCATCTTGTTTAAACTTTAAACACCTTTTCTGCATCTGTACACACCAACTGCATGCCTATACTGGGAAATCTGGATGAATTATGGAACTTTCATATACCTCAGGGGTGCATATAAACCGGACAAAAGCCGAGTGTGGGGGTGGTTTTGAAAAAATCAGTATATTTTTTTAAGCATGGAAATCCTACCTAAAAATGTGCATGTAGTTCAGTGAAATGATGCTGACTAAGAAAATAAAAGATTAGATTATATTTGGATAGGTCCCCATTGCGCGTGCGCTAACATAAGCAAATATGTCGGTGGAATAGGTCCTTATCAAAAGAACACAGACCCACCAACGGAATTTGAACTGCGACAGATGTGATTTTTAGATTTAGATTTTACAACACTGTAAAGACATAATATTTTGCGACTTCTGATCAATAACATGATTTCATCAACATATACTTTACATTATAATAAACGTTGTGTAAAAATGACATACTGCAGATACCAAAGAAGTTTCATCCCAGATTGCCCTATTCAGTCCGCTCCATCCAATCAGGGACGACACTTTCTGCCTACACTGAGTTTTGCTTAGAAGATAATTTCGGAACGTGTCGTCCCTGTTTAGTCTGAGCGGACAGCTTTACGACAATACAGTAAAGCTAAGTTTACCCCGTACGCGGCTCACTGTATTTCGCAGCGATGCAAATATATTTCAAATTCTTCTTTCGATTGCCTCAATTACTCAAACAAGTGGATGTTTGTTTGTTCTGGAACGCATGGAATGATAAATTATAATTGTATTGCTAATCCTACTAGACGAATAGAACATTTCAAAAAACTCCCAAACTTTAGAATGGAGGAAGGATTTCAAGAAACCATTATCTTAATAACTTCCCATGTAGATTTTTATTTGATGGTTTTAACATTCCCTAATTAACACTAAGATCATTCTATTGTATCTTGTTCACTTTTAAGATTTCAATTGTCAGATGTGGTTGTTTATTATTTCTGTGGAACGTATTAACCACGTTTTTATTGTTCGAATTATAACTTGCATGCCTGGTATTTTCAGTCACTATATATATATATATATTAGCACAGGCTAATCACGGCGACACTTTCAGCTTTAATGATATTTTTCTTTGAAATAAAGTATCTTCTTAAAAACACTTTAAGCGGAAAGCGTCGTCCCTAATAAGCCTGCGCGAACTTCACAGGCTAATCTGGCGACACTTTACTCACATGCGTTGAACCCCATTTTCACAGAGCGAGATTCATATATAACATTTCCTTGTCATTACAATTGACATCTAACTAAACTCCAGTCATTCAGCGACTCACTTCTGTTCTGTTGAGTTAAATGTTTTTGATTAATAATAATCTAAATGGATACATATGTGGTTAATAAATAAACGCATTATCTAATACGTTTCAATATTTGAAATTTTAAAATGTATATTTTTTTTAATACTTTGTCGTTTTAAATATCGAGGTCGTGTCCGGTAGACGAATCCTTATTTCTAAGCTTTCAATAATAAATTATTTTTTTCGTAAATATTCTTTTAATAACTTCTTTAACGTATATCAACCTTAGGAACACGCGCGAGAATCTGTATCAATTATTAGGGAGGAAAATTTCAATGAAACTGGCCGTATATGGCATTGGTATATGTAATGTATATAGATTTTCTTTATAAAAACATTTCAATTCCAGTATTTAATTGTCTCGATCGAGATACAATATGCAAATATGCATTTTAAGAACTTAAACGCATAAATTAATATGTCAGAAATAATTAGCGCCAAAAGTTTTCGGCTTGACTGAATTGCGGTAACTGATTTATTCCTCTCAGCATGTGGTCAATAACGATCTTGCCAAAACACCTTTACCCGACACGGTATGACATATATTACTCAAATATGAGTTCTATAACAATGGTGTTCAATACATGAAACTAATTTTTTTATTTAATTTAATGGACCATAAGACTCAAATCCATAAGTCATTCATACTGCATACTGCAGTGTCAGTATTTTACGTCAATTTATCTTATGTCAGTTTTTAATTATGGATTAGCAATGACAACTTAACTTTTAACCTAACTTTTAAACGTAAATATGTATTTAGAGAACAAGTATGTGGAAAATACGCAATATTTAACTCTTCATACTTCATAGTCTCTTATAATTCTTATATAGAATGGCCATTTTCATGTTTTTATGTGTGTTTTAATGCTATGCAATTATGATGCACATGAAATGGATGAGTTTAAAATAAAACATTGAATTGAATTGAATTCATAAATCAAGACAGATTTCCTAATTTAAAGACGTTTTCGATATGGATAAAGTCATGAACTGCTCCATAATCGCTATGCTTTAATGAAACATAGCTCCATATTGACAAAAATAATTTAGAATGTCAGACGCCTTTCAATAATCGTGATATATTGAGTAATCAATTATATGTAATTCTTACATACCGGAAATGTTTGCTGTTCTTATTGCGAATTTTGTTTAATGATCATATAAAACTAGCTTGCCAATATGCAGTCGTTACTCTTACTTACTTTGAATGAGTGGATAGGCATTAATAATAATAATAATAATAATAATAATAATAATAATAATAATAATAATAATAATAATAATAATAATAATAATAATAATAATAATAATAATAATAAACATCATGCTTCATATCTTCCCTACATTTATCTTGCATATCGCATCTTCCTTTGTTGTAACGTTTATCACTCTTTATTGTACATACCGGTACACAGAATATTTTTGGTTCGTATTGCTTCTTTTCAGAATGTCCTTTTTAATTTTTTATAAAGCCTAACGCTTCCTAAAAGTTACTTAAATACTTGCTGCTTGCTTGGACATTTCCATAGTCTTAACTATGTCTGTCGAACTGTATGTTAATTTGAACGTACTAAATGAAACATTCGGAAACTGTTATAAAACATTTCCTTTTTTGAGTAAGAAAAAAAAGCATTTTATAATTTAAATGAGCTATTTGCAGAGAACTATCTGTTTGTTTGTTTTTCGTTTTAAGTAGTATATTCTTTACGTAAATCTAATTTAGGAAGAAATCGTTATCTCTGATAAGCTGGTGCGAACTGAACAAGATAATCTGGAACGACACTTACCGCACATGCATTAAGCCCCAATTTCTCAGAGCGCGTTTTATGTATTTTCATCTGTTAGCAGTTTTAACGTGCGGAAATCACGTTTTTGTTGCCACAAAACAAATGATAATGATGGTAACGATGCTGATGATAGCAATGCGTATGGTATTGATGAAAGTGTCAATAGTGATGATGAAGTGTAATTACAATGATTATTATGATGGCAGTGAGTGCGTAAAGTGTCGTACTTGATTAGCCTGTGCGGTCCGCTTAGACTAATCAGGAACGACATTTTCCGCCTTTATGTGTAGATGAGTTACATGTACTAATAACTAAGGGGAATTTACTAAACTCAATCATAATTATATTTTGAGATAAATATTTCAATAGTTAATCTCACTACTGAAAGACATGCACATGCATGTATTATACATAGTAAATGACACAGCGTGTAAAATAAACTGAATTTGAAGAATTATGTTCCACGGCTAATGTTAGCTGTAATTCTTACATCTGCTTCTTCAAGCTGTATAATCACAACAACCATCATCATCATGACCATCATCATTGTTGTCGTCATCACATCGTCATCTCGATCATCGCCATGATAACTATTTTCATCCTTATTAGTATTATATTATCAGAAAATCATCATTATTAGTATTATCATAAGTATTATCTTAAATATTACAGTTGATGTTGTTGTTACTGTTATTACAAGTTGTTTTTTTCTAATTAATGCTGACGTTTTTAATCACGAATCCTACCTTTGTAAATAGAGCGTATCCACATTCAAGTATTTAACTAGTAATTAATCGTTAAGTATTAATTGTTGTTGTTGCTACTTTTACTATCAAGTATTATTATAATCAATGTTGCTGTTGTTAATCATTAATCCCACTTTTGTAATTGGAGCGTATTCAGATAAGTACCAATTAATTATTTAACACCTACTGGTTCCAAAGCTAAATTTTTCTTTCTTTATAGACAATATACTGTTTAAATAACAATTTCGCTACTGATTCTCTACTTGAGACTCTCCACATAACAACCACTTTCCCACATGAGCTTCTATGATTTATCGTATATAATACTGCTTGTTTGATATTTGTGTAATGATTTATCGTATATACTACTGTCTGTTTGATATTTGTGTAATTCTTTGATAAATAAGCTCACATGTTATTACAAAATGCCCCTGTTTTGTAACCTGTGAAAACGAATAAAGTACTGTTCTGTTCTGTTCTTTTCTGTTCTGTATTAACGTAAATAATGAAGAGAAGGTTTAAATAATGAAGAGAAGGTTTAAATAATAAAAGTTTAAGGTATCTATAAGGTAAATAATTAAATTCGTCGAAATGCTCTGATTTTGTTTCGATACTTCAAACCGGATGTTTGTTGAACAGTATGTTGTCCTAAGTATTTTCTTCGTCTTTTCAAACGGAACCGAATTTCATTGCTTACAATAAAGACCTGCAAGAAATCCGATAAGTATAATTTTTGAATGCCGCATGTACGGCCATTAACGTGATGCTGGGTAGGACAATCAACACATTGAATTAGGACTCGAGAAAGAGCAAAGACATTGGGGACATGAGCTTTAGTTTGCCGAAATGTCGCATTATTAATTGGCATGAGAACCGAACAGAACAGAACAATAATATAACATAATACAATTTCAGAGTTGTGCCCATGATACATAACACATTTACATCAAATAATACAATTTCAAAAGTTGTGCAATTTCAAAAGCGCAATCACATGTTAACGACAGATAAATTGAGCAATCACTATAGAAGTTAAATTACCAGGTTTTGTCATGACAATTTTTAACAACACCATTTTGACGTGCGTTGATGTTTAGTTGTGGTAACCAAGCAATTAATCTGTAAGTATTTGAGCAGCTGAGCAACTCTAATCGATATGTCGATTTAAACGCTTCATACGAAAATTGGTCTTTTTCCAAAGGCGAATGCGCAGGCTCGTCTGAACTCATATGACATAAGACCCGTTTTCGCAAAACGCGGCTCAGTTTTAAACGCACGTCCAGTAACATGGCAACAGTACTCGTATATATGAAAAAGAAAAGTCTTGATAACAATTACAAAGATTATGAAAACTAAAAACAAGTTGGAATCATTCATGTTATCTGAATTAATCTCTAAAAATACGAAGTTACATCGCAAAATCGACTGACGTTGTTCAATATCGCGGACCTAATGCGTGTCACATTGAATATATTGTGTATTGCGTTCTTAAGGTGACGTACGATATTCAAGGACGCGCAACACTGCCAAGAACACAGACACTTATGTTGCGAACAATGTCGCATAAGTGTTCACTTACAATTTAAATTAATTATACAAGACACACGATATTCAACGAGATAATATTCGATATTAAAAAACGGCGAAAGCTAATTATAAACGTTATTTCATTCAACGACGCGCGATATTTGTTCTATATTCTGTGGAACATCGGCATAAGTTGTGTTGAGCGTTGAATTAATACAGTTCCGGAACCTAAAACGTGTTTACTAACTTATTCCACGATACGTGCAAATTGGATTAAGAGTTAATACACTTCTTAACGGTTAAAGGACATAATAAAGCCATATTTCGTATAGTACCAGGCCTTTCACTTACCATATATGTTTGATTTTATTCTTGTTTCGTCTAGTTACAAAATTTTGCAATAATAACATATACAACTATATACTTACATATAGACGTACTTTATTAGGTTTATATATTTTATTGTTTGATCAGTTAAAATTGAATACATTTGTATTTCGTGATATTTGTAGAACAATTTGTAGATCAGACTATCTGTAGACCGTTTCAATAACCCCCGTCACTAGGTGGTGATTTGTATCCCCAAGTCTTCGTTTTTTTACAGGGTAATGTTTTTCATTTGTTTTTCGAAACGCAAAATGTGAAGTTTGCTAGATTACAAATGGTTAATGGCAAACGACTCATTACTCAGTTAAGAGCGCTTAGTTCGTTTCTTGAAATACATCCCGTTTCAATGCTTACAATAGGGACATTTCACTGAAGTGTGTTGTAAATATTTGGAGAAACTGTGTTCTAGTTCTCGTTTTTAATCACTTTAAGTTGAAACAAGGCGATGCAAAGGTTGTTGGCAATGTTTACGTCAGATAATACACTACGACTAAAATGTGTTTGAAGCTCCCTCTTTGCCCTTTATTCAGTGTTACTAGTTAAATCCATGTTGTCCATCAATCTAAACAATTAAACATATATTGTACAACGTAAACACAACAATATGATGATACACAAACGCTGATGGATAGAAACATATAATAAAGCTTTTGAAATTAAAAAAGTTTTTTTTTATCTTGATACTTTTCATTGCGCATGCTCGGTGAAACATAAAATCATATTACAGACACCTCAATTCACGTAACTGAAATAAACTGAAATAAATACAACATAGCATATACAGCTAGATAGTACTATCATTTGTTCTCATCGCAACTCCGGTTATTCTGGATATTATATAACTATTTTATCAAAAACGGTAGGCCGTGTTTAATATGACATCAAGTACAATAGTGTTCATGGCAGTTTAATATGACATCAAGTACAATAGTGTTCATGGCAGTTTAATATGACATCAAGTACAATAGTGTTCATGGCAGTTTAATATGACATCAAGTACAATAGTGTTCATGGCAGTTTAATATGACATCAAGTACAATAGTGTTCATGGCAGTTGTAGGCCGTGTTTAATATAACATCAAGTACAATAGTGTTCATGGCAGTTTAACATCAAGTACAATAGTGTTCATGGCAGTTTAAGTTTCAGCTTTCAAAAAAGCCGAAATGCTACTGGCGTCCAGCAGAAAAAATGAATCTTAATTACAGAACATAGTTTATCACATAAATAAGCAAATTAAATGCATGAAATAAATACTTTAATTTAACAAGATAAACCATTTAGAAATATGACGTTCCATGCATAAATCAAGTCATTCGCTACGGGTAGAAAAATAAAATGGACAAAGAATTTTTTTATGGCTTTAATTTAATATTTAATCACTTATTTGAACGAGAGCCCAATTACTCGCTGGTTCCCGGATGCAACAAATAAAATATAAGTTGCAGTCACCCTCATATTAAATGATCATTGTTGGAATATCGAATACCTGTCACACTAAGATTATAATTTCATGATGGAAATTCCCTTTACAAAACTTTTTTGACACCATATACAAATTCAAAATGTACAAAAAGACCTTAAATGACCTTTACATAACGCCAGCAGACACGAATGCATACATTCGAATATTTCATAGGCTGATTCGAAAGAAATTCTCTGAGATTTGGCTACATCTCTGGGTCTGTGCGCCGCGTATAGGATTTAAAACTGTTCACTGTAAGGAATTCCGGACTTCTCTCTGCATATTCAGACGGCACATAGACACATATTATATTATATTATATTATAAAAATTACGCATTAAAATCCGTTTCGCTGACTTTCAGGCTTTGTAGTCGGTCAATAAATCGACATAATTGACTATCGATAAACACAGTTATGCTTTCAAGATGAGAAAACAAACACTACCGAAATAGTATAGGGTCACATTAAGAGGAAAATCGTTTCATTATCTAACCACAAATGTTTGTCGTACTCGGTCAGCAAGTCTGGAAATCGTTCATGAACACCTGAAAAGGATACCCTAATTTGCCAGTTTGCTATATTTGCTATTTTGAATTCATTTTTATATCTAAACACATTGTGCTAAAATGTGCCATTTGCAATACGCCATGAGATTTTTTAAGACCCGCGTCATGCTAAAATGGGTCTTAGGCCATATGAGCCCAGCAAAGCTATAGCCCACCCATGCTGCGCATCTTGCAATCTGGTCAGGAGATACATAATGAGACCATAAAACCTTGAGTGATTTGATAGCGGGAAAATGCGCAGGCTAGGCTTGAGCTAGGCTGACCGGAACGCCATAGAACCCATTTTCGCTTGACGCCGCTTTGAAAGTTTGATTTGGTTGTCGAAAGAATACTGAGTTTTAATAAAAAAATAATACACGATATAATTCGTTGGTTAGAAAGACAACTGAGTGTTTTAAATCAAATATTAATAACGATATATTTCAATGGAGAAGAAAGAAACGAATGCGGTGAATATGCAAAATTTTGAAAAAAAAATCACAATAGTTAAATTTATGTTTTTAAGCTAATAATTCAGAAACGTCAATTTTCAAACTTTATTTCAAAGTTAGCATTGATGCCGAACAACTGTTTAAAAGATATGTATTGTTATATTTAGTAGTTTGTTAATTCGGTTTTAGCGATTATAAAGAATTTTTTGTCGATGTCTATAGTATGCCTGTAGTTATTGATGAATTCATGGTACACGTCTTAGTAATAGAGAACTGTGAATATAATCAAACCTCACCTTATACTATTGCGTTTTTATCACTGGTGCAATTGAGAATACAGGAGAAACCGCAGCTACCTGTTGAGAACAAAATAACGTTTCCCAGACTTATGAGATTTGTATATGGCGTACCATTTGGGTCGAAAGTCTATGTAGCCTTCAAGGTAAACATAAATTTGTACTTCGGAGTACATATTGTAAAATTACACCTCGAAGTATATATTTGTACCCCGAAGTACAATGTGTCATAATATAATATATAAGTTAAACATTTGCATCAAAATAATTATAGTTTACAGTATAATCATTCAAACATTTGTCGTTTTGAATATAATTAGTTTCGAAATAATTTACTGTGGAAACGGTATCATTTTTTGTCAAAATATCGTATTCAAGGGAATCCATGTGAGTGTGCAATAGTCGTGTGTTCTCATTTCATCTCTTCGTTTGTTATTGGTAAACTTCTGGATATTTAACTAATGCAGACGTGTGATTTACAAATGTCTTGACAAAGATGTCAAGCATCAGCGTAAAAATAACCACATAGTTGGTAAACAAGAACAGCTTTTATTACATGACAATCTTGGATGCAACATCCGTTCATACAGAATAGCACAACAGAACTTGAAACATATAAGACACTTTGAGATAACCGAATGCATGATATGCGGATGTGTAATATCAAATTCATAAATAGTTTGTTTTAAAAAAGAAACTTAAATCCGATGTCAGGATGGCAGGTTTGTGAAAAATTGAAAAAGAATTGAAATAAACAACGTCAATATACATAAAACTATATTTGAATGTAAGGTTGTAGTGCTGCAAGCTTTAATTGATGACGTCATGTGACCCACTGAAGGTCTATTGGTTGGTTGATCAATTTGGTTGCGCTCAGAGGTTCCTGTCGTCTGCAAATATTATTAGAATCTCATTAGTCCATAAATCGATTGCAACATTACTATTTGGAACTTATTTCGTACCAACAACACCAATTTCATACACCAAAAGACAAAACGTATATCCGGTTCTCTCGTTACCTCCGGATTCAGCGGGCAGCATTACTATTTGGAACTTATTTCGTACCAACAACACCAATTTCATATACCAAAAGACAAAACGTATATCCGGTTCTCTCGTTACCTCCGGATTCAGCGGGTACACGCACTGGCCACTTCCAGGCACTGTGGGTTTAACGAGAAGATGCACGAGTTCCGCTGCCTGCTCACCGCAGCCTAGCCGGATGTTGCTCTCTATACACCGGGTGACGGACACCATTCGGCTGAAAGAAAAGGATGTGCCTACAAATTTAACTTTCAAGAACACATTATATAAATATTACATGTCTGACAGGGTGACAGTAAATTTGTCAACTTGAAGAAATACTGTCAATCGAGGCGAAAGTTGACAAATTTTCTGTCACCCGGTCAGACATGTAATATTTATGTTATTATACCGAACAAACTATTCAAACATGAACAATTTATATGAACCATGAACAACTGTAATATTCAATCAATGAGAATTATATTAACCGAACGTCCTTCCTCGAAAACGTGACGTCACCACAACAATGAAAATCAAATGACGTTGTCTTCATTCATAAACAGTGCGCGGACAATCAAAGTGACGTCATTCCGCACGTGATTGCTAACGTAGCAGGCGACAGTATTTTTTGACAGTTTTTTTCCCCGCTGGGTCTGACAGTATTTCTATGTCACGATGGCCTATGGGAGTTTAGCACTGTGAGTAAAAGTGAGGTATAATAATGCATACTATAGTTTCGTTAAACATATACATATAGGATCTGGCATGAGTTGTCATATCATACCATATTTTATTAAACGAGTTCAGGAATTTTGTTAGTAAGCGAGCCAAAGGCCAAAACGAATTTTCTGGACGAGTTTAATAAAATATGGCGTGATATGACAACGAGTGTCAGATCTTTTTCATCACATGCTTTTAAATAAACAAATAAAATAAATATTTACGCAAACATAATGATAAATCCCGAATGTTGTTTACATTGCATGACGTCATTTGACGTTGCAACGTCATTTCAGCAAAATAACAAAATGCGATTGGTCAATAAACGAAAAATAAGCCAATGAAAACGCTAAAAAAAGTATATTACACATGTGTAATTTTGGAATTTTGTTAGCAAGCGAGCCTTTGGCGAGCTTACTAAAGAATTTCTTGAACGAGTTTAATAAAATATGCTATGATATGACAACGAGTTTCAGATCTTGTAATCACATGCTTTTAAATAAGCAAATTAAATAAATATTTACGCAAACATAATGATAAGTCCCGAATGATGTTTACATTTCGTGACGTCATTTGACGTTGCAACGTCATTTCAGCAAAATAACAAAATGCGATTGGTCAATAAACGAAAACTAAGCCAATGAAAACGCTTTAAAATGTTGTATAACACATGTGTAAAAAAATGTTATGCTTATATTACATGGGAAACAGGGTATAGCATGTGATAAATAGAGAATAACAGGTTACTGCCTGATCTTTTTGTAATATTTCAGGCAAGGCTTAGAATAATATTACGGCGATGCTTGCAGAGCCGTTATTTTATTCGTGCCGAGCCTGATATATTACAAAAAGATCAGGCAGTAACCTGTTTTTCTGTTTATCATAGCTCAACGTCCCCGATTTTAAAGAAATAATGAAAAAAATCGCTTAAAATCTTCAGTTTTAGCGGGAAAGAATATGTCTTTTGTCGTTTGACGTGTTAACATTGACGTCATGAGCACGCGCGCTTAATATGTGTAAAAAAATGTTATTTGCAGTTTGTGTTGCAGTTTGTGTTTAAATAGAGAATACTAGGTTAGCGTTGAATACAGAGAAGTTTATGTTGCGAGGCTTAGAACGCCGGAAGCGCGAGCCTTGGCGAGCGCTTTCGGTGTTCGAGCCGAGCAACATAAACTTCTCTGTATTCAACGCTAATCCTAGTATTCTATTTATCCCATTTGATTTTTTCAACGTGACATTTAACAAAAATAGATCTAATAACCTTACTAATAATTTTAATTCAGTCATAAAAGCGCTTAAAATCTAACAAATGTAACCATGCGTAGTGATATACATGTATTTGTTCTGGTACGCAAAATAGTCTTTAAAAAATTCACACAAACTGTAAAACTAGTAAAAATATCACCATATGCCTACATTTAATTTTACGCAGTATGCGAATTTTAACACATTACGACCGCGAAAAGAAGATTTTACTTTACTATAATTCATTTTATTTTCGAAAGAAAATGATCAAAATCCAATATGGCGGCCATTACTCCTGACAAAATGCTGTCGATGTCAACATACATGTACACCATCGACGACCTAGTTCTGGCTACCATAACTTTAAATGTCGCTTTTTATGATTTTTGACTGGCGCGACTTTGTACAGGTCTGTCAATAGTCTAAATAAACTGTACGCTGAAGTTTCTTTAGCTATCGAATACCTTGACAATTTTGACGAGTAAACAGACAATTGCAGCGACTGACACTTTATTTGACAAAATATAATACAGGGCAATACGTTTTCCGACTTCGGACGACGAATTTAAGGACGCGCAGAACGTGTTTTTTATATAATGTTATGGGTATGCCGTGTGTGATCCGATGCATCAATGGCGCCCATGACATGGGCCATATTAAAATCATTTCCCCGAGAACAGGGAACGACAAAGTCAAAAGTACAAACAAAAATCAAAACACGTAAGAACTAGTATCTTACCTTTAATTATCCTTTAAAATCCATTTAATAATCCATTTAACTCAATAATTGACGATTTTGCATCCAGGGTCTTCAATAATTATTTAAGCATAGTTAAATAAAGACCCTCACGCCATTCTATCACTTTATTCAAATGAGTTTATGAACGCGATAAACTTTCTTCTTCGTCACACGCTACGTCATGTACTCTACATTACTGCTGTTCAAATGAACCGGAGCAGTTCATCTAATAATAGCCGTTGGTAAACTCGGTTGCATTTGCAGATTTCTGCATATCAACATAATTATGTTTAAACTTGCACAATGTTTTATTTATCTATGGTAAATGCCCTTATTGTACGAGAAAATAATTTAATATATAAATACACAAAGAATGGAAAACATTCCAGTACACAACAGATAAATGAGTAGAAAATACCCGTGTACAAAATGGGATGTTCCCAATTCCAGTGTGGTGCTATTTTTACCATCTTATACTTTACACAGCTCTATGCCTTACGTGAATTAAAAAGGAAAGCAAACATAGCAGATTATTCATGAACTGTGCGATATGTGTATGGCTTGTTGTACATTCTTAATATTTAAGTTAAATGTCAAAAGTATATGCTTTGGTTATAAACAATGCACATTACACGAAATAAGGAAAATGTGATCAATTGACAATTCAGATATGTCGACATACAGTACATGTAGAAAACATGTGAAATAAGTCGCGTTTATAATAAATCGTCCAAAAAAATGGGGAAAATGAAGCAATAAGTATGTCAATTTATGACGCCATCAATCAGCTGATTCATTATACGGATGGCGAAAAATTATGTCATATGACTAGATTTAAAGGTTGAAGGTCGTATAATTTTGAGCTTGAGTTTTGTCGACTTCTTTTCTTATGAAAAATCATTCAGTGGTAAAGTAAATATAAATAAAAAATAACAAATCAAAAATCGTGTAATTTTATATTTTATTTCAACATTTCTTTTGGTGAATATGTCATATATATTTTTTTCTGCAAAATTTGCACATTTTCTTCTTATGGGTGACCTTATAATTCGATCAATGAACCAAACAATATCGACCTAATTTTAGCGCATATCGCATGACGTCATTTAAAAAGTAGTCCATGCACGCGACAGGTATATTCCACAGTGTTGAATACAAGAAAGTATATTCCACAACGTGTTATACCGTCAATGTCGCGGTGAAAATGGGATAAAATATATTACATCTTGGCACCAAATTGTTCGTTTTGTTGAATCTGATTCGATTTTACTAAAAATTATTATTTTATAGTTGATTCCGATTAATATGACCATCCTCCACACATAACTGATATATGAACTTCCTGTTGACCATGATATAAAAAACTATCAGCCAATGTTATATCAGACAGATATCAATGAGGTGGTATGATAAAAGAATATATGTAATGGTTATATTACATGGTAAACAGGGTATGGCATGTGATAAATAATTATAAAACATATAATAGTGTGTGACGCAATATCGAAAGTAAAACGACGTCGGGCAATATCCCCAACTAGAAGCAAATCATTTTAACATAATACATCTTTTATCATTTATAATATTTAAAATAGAATGAATAAAATGTGCGAGAGTTGTTTGCGACAAATTTAGAAGGCGCCATTCGTTTCGCATAAATTGTACGTACATGTGTCAAATGTAACCTATTCAGTGTACATTGGTTCCTTACCATTAAGTTAAAGTGACGAATGAAATATGTTTTTAGATTTGTAGCTATAGGAACAGATACAAGTAAAAAGCGCTTGATTATCAAATGTTAAATGACCATGCGGAACAGTTTTATTCAATCAACGGGATGTAGTAGTTTAACGACTATTAACTTATTCTTTGAGTCGTGTGCTGAGAAAACTGGGCATGATGCATATGCGTAAAGTGTCGTCCCAGATTAGCCTGTGCAGTCCGCACAGGCTAATCAGGGACGACACTTTCCGCCTTAATTGGATTTTTGCTTAGAAGAGACTTTATTTAAACAAAAATGTCATAAAAGCGGAAAGTGTCGTCCCTGATAAGCCTGTGCGGATTGCACAGGCTAATCTGGGACAACACTTTACGCACATGCATTATGTCCAGTTTTCTCAGAACATGACTCATTGGAATTGCAGGTAGCCTTTCATTCAAAGCAACACACACACATTTTATACTGGTACCGAGATGGCGCATATGAGTAATCATAAATGTTGTTAAAGTAGCATAATGAAGTGGAATGAATGTATCGTACTCACACGCCAGTCTTTATTATTCTAATTATTTAAATATTTCCAATGTTTCATCCTTCTTTATTAGTATGAAGTATACACTAAACACACGAAGACAACGTTCAAGTAAGCATTTATTCTTGATTGAAGCATATTAGAACGAGAAAAATGCACTTAATACCTTACTTAATAATGGTGATTGCCTGCTTACTTGCACAGTTCCTGTACTTTCACTTGGTAAACGTGCATCACAGAGCTGTTGATCTCCTTATCAAAACACCAGTCCGACTTCTTGCCTCGATCAGAGAAACACATCATATACTGGGCGTACACTGCAATAACACATCATATACTGTGCGTACACTGCAATCAGAGGATACATCAGTAAATTTAAGCATATGAACATCGATCTGACAAACGGGGGTCTATGCATGTGCGTAAAGTGTAGTCTCAGATTAGACGTGCGGTCCGCATACGTTAATAGCAGACGACAATATTCGTCATAACAAGATTTTTATTTACAAGAGAAATCCTTTAAAATATGTCAATAAAAGCGGAGTGTCGTCTCTTGCCAGCCTGTGCCTAATGCACAGGCTTATATGGGATGACTTTTCACGCAGGTGCATTGAGCCTAGTTTTTCCAAGAACGCGGATCGATAGTATGTTGCAAGGAATGAGCTCAATAGACTGAATTATCTCATTAAAAGCATCATAACTTCGTTCAGTTGTAATTATGTACATGTATATAATTATACAGGCTCGTTTGCGCATTGTCGTCGTCATTTATAACATGTTTATTCAAAATCTTTTAGATTTATATGACCATTAAACAGGCGCCCAGTCCTTCCTTTTTAACAGAAGAACACACGATTTATGTTCAAAAGATCATCTACGTGTACATCAAATTGCCAGGACTTCATCTCGCTATTATTGTCAACTTAAGAGGCCATCATTTAACACAATTAAGCATTGTCAACGTATGTTATTTGCATTTATGAGTGTGCGGTTCCTGCTAGTGTCCGTTATTGTCTCTACATCAGTCAAAAATACATTTCAAATTAAAACACTTTATTCAACAAAGAAGTCCATAAATTAAAGAAAAACTAAAACAATGCTGACGCTTTTATTTAAGCAATAAATCTTAGTGATAAATGACAGCAATACAATTAACCAGGCTTGACATACCACTTCGGTCATATAATGTCTTATTAAATGTTGAATACATCAACTTGAAGTTAATCCGATGTGCCTTCATGTTAAAGCAATAGTAACTAGCATGTTTACAGGTGTGTATTCACTAGGAGTGTCTATAACATTATTTGTGATTTCCCCGATAATAACCATTATAAAATTCGTAGATATGATAAAACAGTTTAAAAGCGACTTTGAAAGACATGTGTTTTACAAAATATGCCGCTAAATTACGATGATAAAGGAATCGAAATTGATTTAGACAAACTCTGGTAACTGTGGACTGGGCAGACTCATATGGTATGACACCTTTTGTACGCGCATTTAGCCATGTTTTTCCAAGAACGATGCTCATATAGACGATGTGTTTTGATTAGTTTCGTCAACTTACGTTTATAAAGGAGACTTTGCACAGCTCCGTTAACTTACGTTCATTCCGGCGATGTGTTTTGCAACTCTTCGTCAACTTACGTTTACCATGGATACTTTGCACAGATCCGTCTACTTACGTTCATAAAGGCGATGTGTTTTGCACAGCTCTGTCAACTCGGGGTCGTCTGCAAAGGATGCAAGTGCGGTCTTGATGTCCTTATGATGGGAGGTCGGACAGGACTGCATCAGCTGACGTACACAGCTGTAGGCATCCAAATATGCACTGAAATGGATCGTGATCGGTGAATTTCAGTATAATATGCAATTTATTTGGGATCTCAAAAGTTATTGGCGATTGCGTATCAGTTTTAGGGGACAATTCAATTGTATTCCATCATCGTCAACAGCAGCAGCAACAACAGCAGTAGAAACATAAGCATTAAAATTATAATCACAGTTGTGGGAGGTTTTCTGAATTCTTAGTTAAAGCATATTAAGTGTCATACAAAATATACATAACCCATGATTACATCGCTGTTTATACTGACAACATTAAATGAATCATACATGACAGTCCAGAAACTCGGAAGATGAGTTCTTGTTCGTTTCCTTTAATTTGTGCAGACCACCATCCACAAAAATAAATATATTGAAATGATTAAAATTGGAAAACTGCCCATGCAAAGCATTTGTGGTTTAAATTGGCTTTAAGGTTTAAACTTATTTTTTCATTGGATTCAAAATAACGTATGCTCTAGTAATCAAACTAGTTGAATTGTATGCATCTTAACTGTATAAGTGTAGATATGCATTACATATTTATACTGCTTGTAAATGCTGTTTGGAATATGAAACATATTAAGATTTCCTTCCGAAACCTCTGCGATTATTTTTGTAAGATGAAGAATCTCGTCACATCCTTTGAGAATCCAAACTAGAAGATACGCCCAAAATAACAGCAAACAATGAACGTTATTGTTTATGTTGTAATGACTCGGATTAAGAAGATGAATAACATTCTATGTATATGCCGATGTAACACTGATTTAAGGAAAAAATATAAGCCGTAAATTTCATATAAACCCATCTGTATATAAATTCCACGATGTATTGGTTTCATGTGACAATTCGGTTATTTATAATGTATGTAAATATATCAACGAAGCTCTTGTTATAAGAAATGCGATTGTAAATAATACTGTTCAATAATTTCCGCTTTGATAGTTTATCGATACGTGTATTTATAAGTGTCTTCTTTACGTTATATAATGTTATTTTGTTATACCTAGTTACGTGACAGAAAATAATATGCATACTTAAAGGGGCCGTCCAACAGATAAAGCGTCGTATCGATGCGAAACGATAATTTGGGAAACTACGAGGATTGCTTATATAGCTATAAAATATATCCGCTCAAAACGTGAGCGTAGATGGTCAATTGGTCTTGGTGGCTTTTTACTCCAGGAATCCAGGGGTCAGTGGTTCGAGCCCTGTTGAAGTTTACTTTTTTCCTTTTTTTAAAATTGTATTCTTGTTTTTTACAGGATATTTTTAGTTCAAATGTTTAAATTTATCAATATAAAGCATTTAAAGCATTTAATGACAAGCTTCAATACATGTCAGAATCTGTTGGACGTCCCCTTTAAGTATGAAGACGATGAACTTGTGTATAAGTCTGAATAAACTGTCTGTCTCTCTGTATCATCCCGCACTACATATCTACATATAGATTATGTATCAACTGGCATAAGATATATTCACATAAACCTGTTGAGCAGGTTAACTACGCCGTTCAACATAAACAAGTTATGTAACACATGCAATGTCCTAAAATACGTAAACATCATGTCCGTCAATTTGTTAATTAGAGAAGTGCAATGAAAGTGATATTATTGGCATTTTTCACTGTTTAATTGATCTGAAAAGAATTAACAGGTCAAAATAATTAGTTAAACTGTGGTTACTGACCAATTATCTACAACTCATCTTGCTACCAGTTGTTTATAAAAAATATATATTATGTTCGATATTTTACATGACTCACCCAGTCCTTTAAGCCGAAATGATCCGTAAAACAAAATTGTGTCTTTGTGTCGTATGAACGAATCTGCATGAAAACTATCTTAAGAATCACATCGTACATCGAATCATTCCTGTCGGCAGTTGTCAAAACGAAAGTACGGTCGATATTCAAATGCATTATTTTTCTCTATCCGGGATATTGTTTTAGTATGTTAATGCTGCAATAACAAATATAAGTGTATATGAAGTGAAAACACCAAAATAAACAACGATAGCGATAGACACCTATATACTGTTAGATGCCCATAATATCACTTAAAAGTGTCACATTTGCCTATAATCACCGTGGAATCCACAAACAAGTATTACAACCATGCCGATCGAATGCGGATTTTAATTTGTGCTAAATTTCATACTACATAGTATGAAAATAAATGTAATACAACTTTATATTGAATTTTCAATTGTCTACTAAATTTTATTAAATACAGTATGAAAAAATCGTTTGACATGTAAAGAAATTATGAAAAACATAAATAGATATTTCACATGTTTACAATTTATTTTATCTCTAACAGAAGTGTGCGCATGTATAAATGTTTTTATCTACATTTCCTGCAATTATTATTATTTATGGCTTCACGTTCAGTATTGTATTAGTTTCCAGCGAAAATCTGATATCCAGTGTGTGAATAATATGCCTTGATAGTAGATTATGGACCGAGAACAGAGTATAAAACGCATAGCTCTCACCTGCAGTACGCTCTGAGTATTTCTATGTCAATGCCCGAGAAGAGGCGACGTTCACTCCTGTCCACGTACACTTTCTGGATGCTGTACTCCCGGAAGCACTCTTGTGTCGCCGCCTGAACTCGGTAGTTTGTCGGGCATTGCGTGGCGCAAAGCGGGAGCAGCGACACTGATGAGAGATACATTATATATATCGGCGACCTGGTTTCAAATCCCAATCCCGGCGGTTACCATACCGGACAGGTGAGTTGGGATGGGAAGGGGGGGGGAGAAGCTTCCAGCTACTCCGGATTACCCCGCAAAATCAAAACCACACCAAAATATTATATTATTCAATTAAAAAAACTGTAAGTGTCAGTAAGTTCGAAATCACACCAACTTTCGTATCTGAGCGGTAAAAACACGTTGATCCCGAGAGAGCAATAACAAAACCTCACCAACGTCTGTTAACAAGGCATATTTTATCACCAGAAATTGCAGAATAAAAGCGCCCCTAACATTGTCTCTAATTTGAAGCACAATCTTATTTCCACCTTTTATCAGCGCACTATCGGAATCTCGTGTAATGATAAATTCGTAAAATAACTCATAAACCACGCTAATATTCCTCTATGATTGTATCAATTTCATTGCCCAGATGGATTTGTCATTGCGAGCCGATGTTAAAAGCATCATACATAGCAGAGGCGACTCGTCAGATAACTATGGGAGCCAGATAATACCCCGTGAAATGGAAATGGGCCGTACGTTAGCATTAAATACCTGGGTATTTGTTACAATGGGGCCGCAGTTAACACTTTTATTACACTTGTGCGGTAAAATGTTTGCGATCTTACGTCGACTGTTGTTT
Source organism: Dreissena polymorpha (assembly GCF_020536995.1). Classification (NCBI taxonomy): domain Eukaryota; kingdom Metazoa; phylum Mollusca; class Bivalvia; order Myida; family Dreissenidae; genus Dreissena; species Dreissena polymorpha. The sequence goes on along the minus strand of NC_068355.1, from coordinate 2,674,658 downwards.
TTCTTGTTAGACCGGGGACCATTTATGAGACAGAGGAATGAACAATCATTACCCACAAAATCATGAAAATGCATGGCATCCAAATAATGTTATGAAGCAGAAAGATCTAATTTCACAAAATGTGCATTGTGCTGCAAAAAGGGGCAGGGGGGAGGGGGGGGGGGAAGGTGGGTGAGTGTGACATTTTCCTACAAAAAAGCTTAATTGAATCATATCTTAGTCTTACGCTTTCAATGAAGGCTTTTAAAAATAATATAAGGCTTTTAAGCATGTGTCAGAAAATATTGGCAAAAAATGACTTAAATATCCAAATATTTTCTCATTTGTTCATGTTGACCAGTTGAGAATGGGCAGAAAAATGACTATAGCCATTTGCTGGTTATTATAGACTGAACCAAAATTATACAATTGTGTATCGAAATATGCAAAAATACACGAGATTTTTTTTTATAATCATTCGCATTGTAGCGTTACACATGTACAAATTACGTTATATATTTAGCACACGTTACGCTAGATTTTCAACACATCACATTACGTTCGATGTTCAACACATTACATTTCATTAGATGTTCAACACGTTTGTGTTTAACGTTTTATGAAAGTATATTGAGATAATCAATATTAAAAGATCTGTATAGAAGTAAAGCTTTTTGCGACGCGCTTGCGCATTCAATTTTCCCTGCGGAATTCGTTTCATGTATTCGTTAACTGCAAGCATTTTCCGCTTTGTCAAACTCTGATAATTCGGGGATTATTTATGCTCAAAGCAGCTGAAGCCGTATCAACAGCGATAAAACTTCAGCAGACAGTCCACAAAATCATGCACTGCTTGCAATGTGTGCCGCTGTCAGTCAACATGCATATTAGTGTACAGATAGTTGTTTGAATACCCAATACCCACCTTTGACATTAGCTCGGTATTGAATTCTCACCACCCAATACCAATTACGTAGCCAACTTCATGGGTCTTAATTCACAAAACACTTTATATTGAATGTTCGTTATTTTGACAAGAAACTATTCGACACAGGATTCATATAACTATTAATAATTTACTTTTTTCAATTAAAAATTAAACATCTTATCCATGAATCTTTAAAACTTTTTTCTGTGCGTTTCAGTCGTGTTAATTTCTATTAACGGACGTTACCGATATCTGAATGCATGGGTGAAAGAGATGAAACAGATAAAAAGCACTCGCATTGCAAATGACGACCATTATCAATTTATCATACAACATCAACAACACCTTTACAATTGTCATGGTCAGTTTATGGAATAGCGCGGTCATCACATATTTCATTTTGACAGAGAGAACTGGGGATGACCGGACACTTTGCACGTCGAGTTGATCGAGATACCGTGTGCATGGATGACCCCAGAACCGCCTGCCTGGTGGTAAGAGCATCACGAAACCAGAATTAAAGGCCTGTTGAATAGTTTAGGATTGGAAAATGTTTTCATAATCGTAAAAGGAATTGTGACATGCGTTATCTACCCAAGATTGTTACATTACACGAATGTTGTTATCTGCTTGTCATTTTCTTTTGCGAAATACAAGTATTTATTACTTTGTCATTTCCATCAGACATGGTTCTTGAAAACTACAAATACAATTATACTACACACACGTCACTCTGATACATATATAGTATACGCTAATTATTGATAAGCAATTCCCTTCATCATAAGTCTACGTTATGTACTTTTTTATTTTTAGGCCTAGCTTATCAAAAAGTTTGCTTTATAAATATGCCCCTAATTAGTCTACATGAAAGTAAAATATGCTAAAATAATTTGGAGAAATGTATAGTCAATCAACGATGTTAAATCATTATATTGAGGCATTTTTCTATGTCAAGTAATTAATAACACTTTTTACGAGCGATTGC